>NC_142803.1:37416598-37716598 GCF_049724085.1 Artemia sp. Qi Xiang Cuo | reverse complement strand
TGAGATTCTGAGCCTTTGCATACATTTTCTATTTTTTTTGTGTTTTCTCCTTGTTGTACCTTTTCCAGGCTCTGGCTTTCCTGTTGATTATTCTTTTCGCATCCTCTGTGAGGAATGGAAGTGTTTTTGGCTGTTTCTGGTAGATGACACAGGAGTGTTTTTTTCAGTTGATATGAGGGCTTCTTTAACATTTGTCCATGATATTTTGACATCAGAAATAACAAGTTCTGACCAATTTATTGAGGCTAGTTCCTTCTGTATTGCTTGATAGTCAATAAAAGTTTGTGGACAAAGATTAGGTTGCAGACATCTATTCAAGGATAACACAGAGAGGATGACTGATGGTGACTGTTGCCAACTGGAGGAAGAAATTCATTTCTGATAAGGGAATCAGGTTAACTCAAAATTACTAGATCCAACAAGGAAGGATTCTGGTTGCCATGATGCCTTGTTGGCTTGTCAATCATTTGATGAAGGAAGTTATCAAATTTTTTTGTCAGGAACAAGAAATTTTTTTAAAAGGACAGATCTAGGGAATGCAGCAGCTACAACATTATTAGTATATTGTTTTTGGCTTAAGATTTGCATAAAAGCAATGATGTGTTAGCAGGGACAATATCTTATTTAATTCAATTTATTAAATACTACATTAATTGCATAAATACTCTTTGGTGCTAGAGGTCTCTAGAAGCATAGCTTGTGGAGGACCTTTCGTCAATCACAAAAACCACACAAAACAAATCAGGGAAGAAAAAAAAACAACATGATCTCGAAAATATAACCACAATAAAAAAAAAACAAAAAACAAACAAAACAACTGCTACGCAATAACCTTAGACTTAATTTTCTCCAAACTGAAAATTTTCTGTCATTTATTTAAATTCCAAACCATTAATAATAATGTTGAAACAACAGGGTTCTAATCTGATTCAACATAATAAGAGACAAAAAAAGAAAAGAAACTTGATAAAGTAAAGCAGAAAATAATAGATAAAGCAAAATGAATAAACAAATAAAGAAAACAAAAATACTTCAAGCCTTAGAGAATATTTTTCTGCAAAGGGAATAAGAAAGAGAAAGTTCACTGGGAATAGAGTTCCAAAGAGCAATTACTCTATGAATTGATGACCTCTGAGCTGCTGAGGATACCCTTTTAGGCAGCCAAAATTCATCAGCTGTGTTACTACTACTTAAAGAAGAAATAAAATCACAAATCTCTATTCTTGAACAAGGAGTTAGAAAAATACTTCTCTCAGCTGGTGAGGATTTACCTGGTCTAGAAAAGGAAGGGGCCTTAACAGTTGATAGGATGGTAAAGTAAGAGTTGAAGGCATTAGGTACAGCTGCTTTTTCAATAGTTGAACTATCTTCATTTTTGAAGGTGATAGGCTGTTTCTTTGTTTGTTTCCTACAAGATAAAGCTTCATTAACTACACTCCAAACTTTCTGTAAATTACCTTTGCATTCCTGAATTTTCAACAAAAAATAATTCTTCTTAGATAGTCTAATTTTTGATGTTAATACATTCTTATAGTGCTTATACTTTGATAAATCATCAGGGTCAAGGCTTTTGCAAGCCAGCTTATAAAGTTCTGACTTCTACATTGTTGATTCCACAAGACTGGCAGACATCCAAGGCATCTTGGGTTTATATTTGCTAGAAGATTTTACTAGTGGAAATTTTTTTTTCAATTAGTGTTTGCAACCGACTCATTAATGAGGCTGATACCCAATTAACATCTTCAGAATTAATTACTGAACACCAATCACTAGCCTAAGATCAGACATAAGGTCATGAACATTGTTCTGACTATAAATTCTTGTATAAGACTCACCTTTGGCATCCCCTTGGCTCAGCATTTTTATTTTGGGAACAGAACAATACCTTGGAAAATGGTCAGAAAGATCAGAGAAAATAATACCAGATGAAAATTTAATATCATTTAAAAAAAAAACAGAAAAATGTTGTCATTCAGTGTTGCAGAAGATCTGACTGGATCAACACGAATAGGAAAGAAAATGCAAGGAAGAAGGCCAGAGGAAGAAATGGATTAAAAAAAATGGTCAGACTTATCATTCCCAAAGCATGGTGGACAAATGAGTGCCAAAATAAATGGAGAACAAAAAAGGCAGCTAGGAGAACATTCTTATAAAAACCATCACCTACTACATATTTAAAAAAATTACAACCAGAATCTAATCTAAGAAGGACCATAATAAATGCTAAATATAACTACTGGAATAATTTTGCAAATAATCTTGCCAGAAAAACACATGAGCCAATTATACATAAAGTCATAAACCACATCTGTGGGAAAAAGACTTCCCCCAACCCACTCCTGTATGAGCTTATACATAATAATACCCATTATGACAATGATAATGAAAAAGCTAAGCTATTTGCCACTCTTTGCTAATTAGCTAACATCAAATAATTGTAGCAAAATGTCCCCAATTCCTGTGAACCCAAGTTCAAACTCGCCCAGGATCCGAGTATATAACCAGCCCATTTTCAATCCAGGAAATGAATAATGCAATACATCATATTAGGACCAAGACTAGCGGCAGCTATGACAACACACACCCTACATGGATAAAGAATCTCACCTCTTCATACAAACAGGAAATTCTAAATTGTTATAATCATGCTTGGGCTTCATCTATGTTTCCCAATATCTGGAAATGTTCGTCCCTCCTACCAATCCTAAAGAAAAATAAAACCAAAAATAACCCTGAGTCTTATAGGCCCATAATGATTACTCCTGTGATGAGGAAAATAATAGAGAAAATGATCTATTACCAACTCCTCTGGTTTGTTGGAAAAAATAATATGATCTCTCACACTCAAGCTGGCTTCATTGAACACCACTCCTCAACAAATGCTTTCATATTATTAAGAAATGTAATGAGGAAATGATTCTCAAAAAATAATGTCCTAGTTGCAGCTTTCCTAAATTTTGAAGGGGCATGTGACAATTTGAACCACCAGATTCTCTAAAATAATCTTGCAAACCATGGACCACCCCCCAAGTTAGTATCTTTTATAAAATCTTTCATAGAATTGCGAAGTTTTATTGTTTATGTAGGTTCAGCCTCTTCACCCCAAAAGACAATAACCAAAGGCCTTCCTCAGGGAGCAGTCCTCAGCTGCCTCCTCTTTGCCCTATATCTCTGGGACATGAACCTCCCCCACACGAACCTACAATATGCTGATGATCTGTCACTCTGGTCATCTGGCAACAGCTTTGAGATTTCACAGTCAAAGCTGCAAAAGTCACTTTTCCAATTTGAAAAATTCTCTCAACATTCAGATTTACCCATTGCACCTACCAAGTCAAAAATAATCCATTTTCACCTAAAGAGAAATCATGTTAATGCTAAAATAACTTTAAATGGAACAACTATTCCAGAAGATAATCATATTAATTACCTAGGTCTCATGCTTGACCAAAAACTTAACTTCCACCTCCACATTTCAAACACAATAAAAAAATGTTATAGAAAAACAAGTATACTAAAAAGACTTCTTTCCACACCCTGGGGATGTAAGGAGAAAACCTTAATTCAGTTTTATAAATGACATATAAGACCCTATATTGCCTATGGGAACATCGCCTATAGTGCATGTACAAACACCCAGATGTAAAAAATTGAAACAATGCAAAACAATATAATATGTCTCATATTTGGTCTTAGGAAACCCACAAGCACCAAGTTTCTGCTTCTGGAGAGTGGATTAATAACAATAAGGGAGAGGCGTAGTTTTCTCTTGATAAAACATCTTACAAAAATTGAATCAAATAGCTCACGCACCCTACATAATTGGTTAAGAAATCCAGCCATGTATAGAAACATTGCAGATGAGTATGCCAATATTCAGAAGAAGTTCCCTGTACCCGCAAAGTCTATTGCACCTACTTTCCCCCAATCCCCTCCATGGAATTGATCAATCCCCATAATAAATACTGATTTCTCAAAGTGGACTAAATATTTAACCCCCATTGCTTTTGTCCAGAAAAAATTTGCTGAACTTAATACAATTACTTGTAAAAAACATTTCCAAATCTTTATTAATGGGTCCAAAATGAATGAGAAGGTAGCAATTGATGCTTTCCTTCCTCTCCTGAACATTGCTTGCATGAAAATTGCTGGCAGCTGAGCAGTCCTCAGCTGCCTCCTCTTTGCCCCATATCTATGGGACATGAACCTCCCCCACACGAATCTACGATATGCTGATGATCTGTCACTCTGGTCATCTGGCAACACCTTTGAGATTGCACAGTCAAAGCTGCAAAAGTCACTTTTCCAATTTGAAAAATTCTCTCAACATTCAGATTTACCCATTGCACCTACCAAGTCAAAAATAATCCAATTTCACCAAAAGAGAAATCATGCTAATGCAAGACTAACTCTAAATGGAACAACTATTCAAGAAGATAATCAGATTAATTACCTAGGTCTCATGCTTGACCAAAAACTTAACTTCCACCTCCACATTTCAAACACAATTAAAAAATGTTATAGAAAAACAAGTATACTAAAAAGACTTCTTTCCACACCCTGGGGCTGTAAGGAGAAAACCTTACTCCAGTTTTATAAATCACATATAAGACCCCATATTGACTATGGGCACATCGTCTATGGTGCATGTGCAAAGACACAGATGCAAAAAATTGAAAAAACACAAAACGATATAATATGTCTCATATTTGGTCTTAGGAAACCCACAAGCACCAAGTTTCTGCTTATGGAGAGTGGATTAAAAACAATAAGGGAGAGGCGTAGTTTTCTCTTGATAAAACATCTTACAAAAATTTAATCAAATAGCTCACACACCCTACATAATTGGTTAAGAAATCCAGCCATGTATAGAAACATTGCAGATGAGTATGCCAATATTCAGAAGAAGTTCCCTGTACCCTCAAAGTCTATTGCACCTACTTTCCCCCAATCCCCTCCATGGAATTGGTCAATCCCCATAATAAATACTGATTTTTCAAAGTGGACTAAAGATTTAACCCCCATTGCTTTTGTCCAGAAAAAATTTGCTGTACTTCATGCAATTACTTGTAAAAAACATTTCCCAATTTTTGTTGAAGGGTCCAAAATGAATGAGAAGGTAGCAATTGGTGCTTTCCTTCCTCTCCTGAAAATTGCTTGCATGAAAATTGCTGGCAGCTGAGCAGTCCTCAGCTGCCTCCTCTTTGCCCCATATCTATGGACATGAACCTCCCCCACACGAATCTACGATATGCTGATGATCTGTCACTCTGGTCATCTGGCAACAGCTTTGAGATTGCACAGTCAAAGCTGCAAAAGTCACTTTTCCAATTTGAAAAATTCTCTCAACATTCAGATTTACCCATTGCACCTACCAAGTCAAAAATAATCCAATTTCACCAAAAGAGAAATCATGTTAATGCTAGACTAACTCTAAATGGAACAACTATTCAAGAAGATAATCAGATTAATTACCTAGGTCTCATGCTTGACCAAAAACTTAACTTCCACATCCACATTTCAAACACAATAAAAAAATGTTATAGAAAAACAAGTATACTAAAAAGACTTCTTTCCACACCCTGGGGCTGTAAGGAGAAAACCTTACTCCAGTTTTATAAATCCCATATAAGACCCCATATTGACTATGGGCTCATCGTCTATGGTGCATGTGCAAAGACACAGATGCAAAAAATTGAAACAATACAAAACGATATAATACGTCTCATATTTGGTCTTAGGAAACCCACAAGCACCAAGTTTCTGCTTCTGGAGAGTGGATTAAAAACAATAAGGGAGAGGCGTAGCTTTCTCTTGATAAAACATCTTACAAAAATTTAATCAAATAGCTCACACACCCTACATAATTGGTTAAGAAATCCAGCCATGTATAGAAGCATTGCAGATGAGTATGCCAATATTCAGAAGAAGTTCCCTGTACCCTCAAAGTCTATTGCACCTACTTTCCCCCAATCCCCTTCATGGAATTGGTCAATCCCCATAATAAATACTGATTTCTCAAAGTGAACTAAAGATTTAACCCCCATTGCTTTTGTCCAGAAGAAATTTGCTGAACCTAATAAAATTACTTATAAAAACCATTTCCAAATTTTTGTTGATGGGTCCAAACTGAATGAGAAGGTAGCAAGTGGTGCTTTCCTTCCTCACCTGAACATTGCAATGGGTGAGAGATTGTATAATAATGTATCTATAATGTCAGCAGAGTTAGATGCCACAATCATGGCATTAGAACACCTGATGGAAAATAAACCTTTGATTGCTTATTCAAATAATATTATAGTTTATTCTGACTCTTTATCAAGCCTTGAGTTGCTGTCTTCAGCTCCTCAGTATAAGTTGGATATTGACACTTATCATTGTCTTAGTATTATAGATAATCTTGCTTCAAGTGGCACAAGAACTTATCTTCAATATATTCCTAGCCACTCTGGTATAAGTGGTAATCATCAGGTTGATGAAATAGCAAAAAATGCTATAAATATTGACCAACCAAGTGGGAGACCAATCCCCATTAGAGATATTTGCCGATGGAGACCATCAGATATTATGTTTAATAAGAATAATCCTATTCTTTCCCCCTTTCCCAAGAAGTATTTTTTTAAAATTTATCATAGAATTCATTCTAGAACAAATGGACTAAATTTTTTTGCATTCTCTTATCAGTTTCCTAATTCAAGTGGTTCTGTTCCCCTGTCCCCTCTTTGAAGGTATTGTAATATGTATAATGAAACATTTGACCACTGTCTATTTGAATGTAATAGGCTGACATCTGCACAGCTTACCTTGCTTTGTAAACTGTCAAAGTTCTTCAAACATTACAAAATCTCACTATCAGCCAAGAGCCTAGCCAACTATACTTGCACACAGAGCATAGAAATCGACATCTATCATCTTATATTTGAACTCCTTGATTCGAAAGATCTACTGAAAGATATCTAGAATATCTAATAAATATGAGGCAATCAAGCCAGTAGCTCTGTAGCCCACAGAGTGAAGCAAAAGGAAAAGGGCTAAATAGTATCTATTGAAAAGCCCGCCTGCTGCAAAATAGAAGAAGAAAGAAGAATCACACCCAATTTTCTATAAATTGCAGTTAGTCTCCAAGCATAAAAACATTTCTTGAAGCAAGCTTATCAACTGAGCAAAGTTCATCAATTAATTCAGAAAATTTCACTATTGGGAAGGGTGGAGGCTTTTAAAATAAACTAATAGTATCACAACTTTCTGTATCACATGACAGGTCAATAACCAAAGCATACACTTCTTTTATTTGCAACTGGATCAAAAATCTTCTCAAGGTCTGAACATCTCACAACATTAAGATTACTTCTGAAAAAAGGGATATACTACCAGAGCACTTAGTTAGAGAACTATTTGAGTGGTATGCAGTAAAACCTGATATGTCATACTCAGACATATCATCACTTGAAGACAGCCAGGTCTCTGTGAGACCTAATACATCATAAGGGCAATTTACACCACCAATATATTGCAGAACATTATCCCATTTGTACCTTAAACCTTGCTCATTGAAAGTAAACACATTAAAGTTTCTAACAGAAGACATTGGGGGCAGCACTTTTTCAAAATAATGTTGATAAGAATGGTAACAACAATCAGACTGATGAGATTTTAAAAGAGGATCATTTTCACTATCATCACTAGAAAACAAAAGGTGAATCAAAGCACGCTGAATCAAGAAGAGAAAGTTTAGTTAGAAAAGAAAAAGAATTTGGAGAATCATTCATTTTCACTATCCAATATTAGGAAAAGTGGTGAAACAGATAAAGCTAAATTAGTGTGGACAGGAAGAATACAGTATGGAAAATAAGTTAAAAACCAATCAACTGCGTATTATAATTTTGATGACAAGGAAAAAAGCACAAGCCAAAGAAAAAAAAACAAGAATTTGCAAAAAAATAACCAAGCAGATGAAATTTTGTTGTAAAGAGAAGAGTTATGTTAAGCAGCCCTAGTCATTCTGAAACAATACTGGCTAAAGATTATTGCAAAGTCGGAACGGCATTAATTTCACCAGTGGATGAGATTTTGAGTACCCTACTTCCACTTTTGACAAAAATATCACCATTCACAGCCCATGCATTATTCCTGCCATAATGGGTTTTAGCTTGTAGAAAGTATGGTAAGTCTAGGTTTAGTCAAAGGCTCATTAATGACCACGCCAGATCCTTTTTATTTTTGAGAAGCAAGAATTGTACTCTCAGGTTGCAGAACTCAATAATAACTGGTCGATTTTTGTTACCAACTCGTTTTCCAATACGTTTCACAAACAAAATGTCACTGTTAAAAAGACTAATGCCAGGAAACTTACCTTGGCAAAGTGACAAAAACTTACGTTCAGGGTTGTCAAATGTAGTATCCTCAGGTAATCCAAACACAATGAGTCTATTTTTTAATTCTTGTTGCTTGAGTTGATCAGTTTGAGCAGCAACATGATCAGCAAGCTTTTTTTCAATGTCTGCAATTTTACCAGAAAAGTCCATTTTTTAAAACTGTGCACTGACCATCTGTTTAATGTCTTTGTGGATGGAGCTTGACATCAGGTCTTTTACTGCCAAATTAAGGTCAACTTTGCCACCTTTCATAGGCAGACCAAGGGATTGAGCTTGGTCTGACAAAATCCTAATTGGTTATGCAAAACCAATTTTGTTCTTTCACTAATCGCGGCATTTCTAGTGGATTGCTTTGGGTAAATGTATAGGTTAGGGTAGTGGCTCTCCAGAAAAAGACAGGCTAAAACAAAAGAAGAGATATTTTAATATTACAAATTTAATGGTTACAGTTGCATTTGTGACAGTTGCATTTTGTATAGGATGACATCCCCATGCTTCCATTGATAGGAGAGGGTAGAAATCTGTAGCTTTTCCAGGGAGGATGGGTAGTCCAAGCTTTTACAACTCTCTATTGATTTAGTTGCTTGCCTTTTTATCTAATTTTTGGTACAATTACTTGGGTTAAAGTGGATATCTTTAAATCTATACAGCATAGCTAGTCTTACAACAGATCAAACAATTGAAACAACAAACAAATGTATTATTAGGGAGAATAGGGTGGAATGTCTGTGTAATGACTATTATGATGAAAAGGATCTAAAATAAGGAATTTATTAGAATTAACCTACTTCAATTTCAATAGTGTTTTCTTCTGCAAACAACCTCAAAACAATCAAATCCCAAATATTTATCTCATTAATAAAGGTGTATTGCTTCAATGTACCCCCCCCCCTCAATCAGAGTGGATACAGAATAAATAGGTAAAATTCTAGATGAGGGGCTTTTGTGTACCTTGGGAAAGCAGTTGAGTTAGGTGAATAAAACTTTCAGGAATAACTTCAGAACCTGAATGGCCCAGAAAGGTATTTTGAAATTCATCTGCTTGCCCCTTCCCCCTCCAAAGGGCACTTACCTTTGACAATCTTTGCACTGTAAAACCAAATCCCTGAGAAATAGATATACTGCTCAAATGAGGCACAAGTAAAGAGTTCTGAGCCAGTGGCGTATTCAGGATTTTGTTTCGGGGGGGGGGCGTCAGTACTTTTTTATAGCAGTCATGTGAGCAAGAAAATTATCTATTATAGTGCGAGATTTCAGGCAGTGGTATAGGGGGGTAGCTAGGTAAAGAAATGAAAAGTACACACTTTTTCACGAGTATTTCTAGTTGTAGACTTTGTTTGTTTGAGAATGGATGACAAAATTTTGCCAACAAAGTCAGAATTTAAAAAAAAGTTAGAAGCAGTGAGAGTTTCTATTTTGGGCGAGTAGATGTTTTGGAACTGCCACGAAGCGGCAGAATTTAGAAAATATAAAAAAAGAAGTGTATTATTCCTTATATTTGCCTATGGGAACCTTGTTTTAGAGAACCAAATAAATAAAAAATAATATTATATCAAAGACAATTGCCCAGAATTTGGTTTCGGAGGTGTGGGGGCCTCAGTCTACCTAATATAGCAGCCATGAAAGCAAGAAATGTATTGCTATTAACATTGTTTACAGAGGATGAAGCACAATTAAAGTTTAAAAAACAGAATCAACTTCACTTAGACAAACGAGCAACGAAAGACGACCTAACCTCTCACAGTAACAGCTGCCGGTCTTTTTTGGCTGCAAATCGATCAAAAACTTGGTCAGCATCGTCCTGGATATCGTGGTTCAGGGTCATGTGAGCTAGTCCGTTCAGACGCTCCTCGCCCGTTGAGCTCCGCAGATAGGTTTTGAATTGCTTAAGACAGCTAAAGCTCCTCTCACCAGAAGCGGTAGTCACTGGTAATGCCTTTGAATGCATGGGAAAAATTTTGCATCGCATGATGCAAGAGTTGAAGCAACAGTTGATGGTTTCTCAGACATTCTGAGCCACTTCTGTTTCCAAAGGACTAACTCACATTCGAGCGCACGTCTACCCCCGTGAAATCCCTCGTAAACAGCAACAGTGTTCACAAATTCATTAATATTTAATAACTCGCTGTTAGCTGGCAAAAACCTTCCGATTTTGAAAGATGCCTCCTGATGACGCAAAAATCTTTGATCAAGTTCTTCAATAAGTGAAGCAAAGTAAGTTTCGAACTATGACTCACGATAAAAAAATCTTGATGGACTCATTATCGTTGATGGACTTTCGGTGGATAGACCTTGGAACAGCCGGAGCCACATTTAACTCTTGTGCAAGCTTGCAGGCTTTCTGAAAAATTGTTTCAAAATTATTTTGTTTTGACTGCAGTAAAGTATCAGAACATAGCTTAATATGCCGACAGCACTCAATTAAGTCTGAATCTTTGGCTTGCAGCGCCTTAGAGACAGAGAGTATTATGGCACTTACAAACTCTAGCATAGCCATCATGAACATAAAACTAAGTTTGGTTGCTGCTGAAACCAACGCATTTGCTTTTGAAATAACTTCCATATCGCACCGTATGCTACCAACTATTTCCTCAAGCGTGGAAATAACTGCACAATACTAAGACATAAAAGCTAAAATCCAATCGTGACGCTCCACCCATCTCGTTTTGCACAACTTCACAAGCTTTCTCACAGGACTATTGGGACAAATGACAGCAATCGCTTCTACAAACATATTCGTTCTTTTTGGTGAGGATGATAAAAATTATATAATCTGCTGTATAGTAGCAAACGTTGACCTAACAAGTCCTACCCTGTTAGTTTTACATAAAGCCAAATTTAAGCTGTGCAATGCACAGTGGGTGTAGATCACATGCGGATATTTTTTCCTAATTTCTGCCTGTGCACCAGAATAGCAGCCTGACATGTTGCTGGCCCAATCAAAACCAACCCCCACAAATTTCTCCATTTTTAAGCCAAACGCAATGCATTGGCCGACGATTTGTTCCGCTACTGTAGAGCCGGTGAGATTTCCACAAACATAAAACCCAAGAAACCGCTCTTCAAGTAAAGCACGAGTTTCATATTTGTATCTGACTACAAGAACTAACTAGAACTAATTAGGCTTGTCAGCATGAATATCAATAACTGTACAATGAACCTGAAGAATCCTTTGATGCTATATGCTGATGACTGCAAGCTCCTAGGACTGGCTCAAAACGGCCTAAATCTGTCAACTATGCAAGAAGATCTGGACAGACTATGTAGATGTTCATCAGATTGGTGTCTACAGTTCAATGCCTTAAAATGTAAAGTTCTACATCTTGGACGGAATAATCCAAAACTTGCATATCACATAGGAGACGCCCAGCTTGAGGCAGTCAGTGAGGAGAAGGACCTGGGGGTTATTGTTGACAGTGAGCTGAAGTTTCACTGTCATATACGAGCTCAAGTTGCAAAAGCAAACCAAGCCCTTGGCCTCATAAAGTGAACATTTACCACCAGGAAGTCAGGAGTGATTACGAAACTGTACAAAGCCATGGTCCGTCCTCACCTGGAATTTGGCATGACCTTAGCCTCTCTGTACTCTAAGGTGGATGTGAAAGTACTTCAGTGTCCAAAGAAGAGCAACTAAGCTTATCTCTGCATTCCAAGACAAATCTTACATGGACCATCTCGCATTATACAACCTCCTACCTTAGTATACCACAGGAAAAGAGGACACATTATAGAAACTTTTAAGTTTTTAGAATATAACCTATTAAGTCATGTCTTTCCCCCGTCATCCTCAACTACCACAAGAGGACACACCAAGAAGCTGCAGGCCCCCCATTGCATCAAGCAAGAGCGCCAACAGTTCTTCTCAGTCCGTTCCGTCCCACTCTGGAACAGCCTATTCAAAGCCACTGTCCAAGCTAAAACTAGATGCCTTCAAGAAAGGAGTTGATCAAGACTGGGCCAACGCTGAATGGAGGCTGAACTGGGATGTCAAATCATAACCTTGAAACACCACCAGCAAGAGTTCTACAGGAGGCTCAAAACCATCTTATCTCGCTGGACATGCAATTTAAGATAATTTTCTTTCTTTCCCCACGTGACATGTCCTTTTTAATGCTTAGCTTGTACTGCAAGTATAGCAGCGTTTGCAACTTTGAATGAACTATTGCCTCTTAGTCCGATTTCTTATTGCAATTCATTCATTGCAAAGAAGCTAGTGCTTATAGCTTCGGGGGTTAAATAGTGAGACAAATTCCTTGACATCTTGTTTGATTACAGGAGGCGATTGCACGTTTGATGATAAAATTATGATATAAGCTTGATGGAGAAATGGATAGCCATTTAACAAGAAATGAAAAAAAGAACGGGTGTTGCAAATAACTTAAAAGCGTGAATATTTCGGAACTTAATATATTGGCACTTAAAAAAAAGAAGAAAAGAAATTTTTGGGGGGCGGGGCCGGACCGCTCCGGCCCCTCCCCCTGGATACGCTACTGTTCTGAGCTTCATACCTTTGCTCACTGCTGACTTATAACATGTAAAAATTTGTAAATCTATTCTTAAAAATTCTGGGAAAAGACTTGACATGGCTTAAAATTCTACTGAGACAGTAAAAGTCAATGAAAAGAGACTGAAATCTCAAAATTGAAGTAAAATATTTTTTGGTCAAAATTTAGATAGGCTATAGATGTGTCATGAATGTAATCTCCTAAGCTTTAGAAACAAGAAAAGGGCAATCTGGAAATACAAACTTGAAAACACCCTCCTAGTATGCATCTCTGGCACTGAATTCATTCCTGAAAGTTTAATTTGCCTTGTTGAAATACTTTCAAAGATAGCAAAAACCCCTAAATTAGAATTTTACTGAATAGATACTTGGAATGGGCATTAGTAGAGCCTGGGCTCCTCACCTTTTGGCCTGTCTCCTTACCTAAAATAACCTCAAATTCTATTATACAGGCGTGGAAGGGTGACTAACCCAAAAACATCCCCTGGATCCACCCTTGTCCCAAAAATAAATATATAGCCCACTTTATATTGGGTAAAAGACCACTGACTTGGAACAATAGATCTTCTTTGGCTTATTGAGAAAATACTTTGATGAATGTGTGGACTATCCCTATTCTACTGCACATCTTTAAGAATTGTGATAAGGGAGTTCTTGTAGAAATGTATATGGAAATCCTTGTAACTTAAAATTTGGTTCTTTGTTCTGTAATGAGCCAAATTTCAAGGATAAGCATTTGTACTTGTAGAAGAAGTGTTCTTAAACTCTCCTATTGACATTCCTGTTCCTATAGCCCAAGAAAGTAATTTTCAATTTTGGTTATTCCATAATGAGGAAAACCAACCCTTGGTTTTAAAGAAATAGGATGATATCATGCAAAACTTAAATTTACCTATTATCAGCACAGGGCCCTTGTATTCTTGTGGGCCTCTTTTGTCAAGGCCATTAAGATTCGAACATTTTAAAATTGGAACAAGTTCAACAAGTTACCATATCAGGGCTGCCACAAAGTCCCTAAAATTGAGTCAAGGTCCCTTTTGGTCCCTTAAATTGATAATGGTCCCTGAAAACCCTTTTCTTGCTTTGGTTTAAAGCTCTGTATCCTTAAGGCTACCAATACCTGTGAGTATACAGTTTTCAGTATTTTTGTTTCAATTCTTGGAACCTGTTTTGCTTTTCTAAGAAAGACAAAACTTGGTGTTACATAGGCTACAGCGTTACTGTCTTGATAGAGAAGAGAGACTAGTAACAAAAAGGAGTGACCCCCTTTGCCTCTGAAGTCAATAGGCAAGGAGGTGGTAGGGTTGGTTGGCTTTGTTAGTTACTTAGAGCACTCTTTCTGGGTGTCACTATGCTACACACAGAAAAAAAAAGAGAATGGCTCCATGTACAAATTACAAAGGAGGCAGTGTTAAAACCAGGTTTCTTGCATGATTTTGAGCTCACGTACATTTCTTGAACTATTAGACTACTTCCTAGCACCCTTTTTATTTAAATGCATTTCTGTTAATAACCTACATATTTTTCTACTATCTTACTTTCTTTTTTTGGGTTTGGGTTTGAAGTTTCAGTCTTTCTACTCTTCTATCTGCAATACATTGCCTTTCTGCCATAAAGGATCCTATGTTTTACAGCAGCACGCAAAAACTGCTGAACATAAGAAGAATGTTACCTTAAACCTAACGCCAAATCAGCTTTGTCGCTCAGCAGCATCTTCCATGGAGAGCAGCAAACCAGCAAAATTGTCCATGCACCTAGGTGCTTATGTAGTGTGGGATGAAACAACAGTTGCAGAAATTACATGGACTCTGAAGATGATTGAGTCTGACTATTCTGGGAAATCTGCAGACAGAATAGCAGATGTATTTTGAAAAATATTCAGAGATACAGTGGTGAAAGACTTCTCCTTTGGGTAAACTAAGTTCGCTTATTATTTAACCGAAGCTCCTGGACCCCATTTCCGGAAGATGACCCTTGATAAAGTCGGCAACAGTTATTATGTTGTCGAGTTTGACGAAACCACAAACTCAGAAAGTAAGAAAGAGCTTCAAATGAGGATCCGATTCTGGTCCGAAAAGATGAAACGAGTGGTAGAAAGACATCTGAAAACTGCTTTTATTGGACATGCCACAGCTGATGACTGGAAGTCAGAAATAGTCAGAACAATTGATGAGAGTGGTTTATCTATCTCTAAACTACTAGCTTTAAGTTGTGATGGTCCGACCGTGAACAAAAAACTTTTCCGACTGATTGACAGTGAAAAACGTGAACTGACAGGTAGCAAAGGTCTCCTTGATATTGGTACCTGCAACACCCATTGGGTACACAACGCTTTTCGGAAGGCTTTGCAGGAAATCGGTGAAAATTGTTCTGATCTGATCATCAAAGTGTACTACTTTTTAGTGGCTGGCTGGCTAGACAAGAAGACTATGGGAAGATTCAAGATAAAACTTGCGTTCCTAAGTCTCCCTTTTTGAAACACATACCCACCAGATGGTTAACACTAGGACCTGCCGCTTCAAGGCTAAGGGAACAGATGCCAGTTCTGTTTGAGTACTTCGTTGTCCAAAGAAATATTCCAAAGAAAACCCTATTCTTATGAAATCAAATGTGTACAAAAAGATCATCCAGCTGATCAAACGACCGACAATGAAAGCAGAGTGTCAGTTTGCTGTTGATAGTTTGAACCTCTTCACAGGTTTCACTGAAAATTTTCAACAGGAAGAGCCCCTAGTGCATGAACTCTATACGGATCTGAATCTCCTGGTCTTGACATTGGCAAGACGAATTTTTAAACCCAGAGTGACCAAAGAACTTAGGGATGAAATAAGGCTTCAGCCTTATTAGAAGATGAAGAAGATTAGAAGATGAAAAGAACTTTGTGCCACTGCTACGGACAGTTCTGAGTGACGAGATTGTTGACTGTCTCGAGCAAGTAGATTTGCTTCCAAAACGTTCGTTCATGCAGCGTGTTCAGAAGCATTATTCTGGGGCTGCAAGATATGTCCCTAAGCAAATACTTGGCGGAAAATGATTGCAGTTGTTGAAAGCATTAGCTTTTCTGCATCCCAATGAAGTTTCAAAGCCAGTTTCTGCTCAGAGTTTATTATATGTTGCCAGGGAGTTACCCATCGCGACGCAAAAGGACATGCTAGTTGATGAGTTTAAGCTAGTCCAGTTATCCCGACTTCCACCAGGGCCAGGAAGGATTGACGATAAGTGGAACAACGTGATCCAGATAGGAAAATATCCAAACTTGTTGGAAGTCGTAAAAAATGCTTTAACCATTTCGCACGGGTCTGCCAGCATTGAGAGGGGTTTCTCCCTTTCTGGACGAGTTCTCAGTGAAGAAAAAGCTTTGGTTAATGAGCGAACTTTGAATGCAAAACTGTGTGATAGATGGATTGGGCAGATTTGGAGGACGGGCGCAAAATGTTGCCATCACTGAAGACTTAATAAAACTGGCCAAATCTGCTAGAAAGAGCTATGATTTGTACCTACAGCAGGAAAAAGCCTTGAAAGAAAAAACTGAGAAAGAGTGGAAGGATTTGGAGGCAAGAAAATGGCTGAGAGAACAGCTGCTCGCTGAAACCTCTTTGAAAAGACAGACAATAGAGACTCTTGAAAAATTTTTTAAAGAAAAAAAAGAAGTTTTTGGTTCCAAGGAACAGGCAGCAGACGAGTTGCTGAAGGAAGCTCATAATCAACTGAAAAAAGGCATTGAAAAAAAGAACATGATCGAGATACAGCTAGCGCAGGCCATGATAGATGGGACTCTGTTGATGCGTACTGAACTAAAAAAGGCAGGTGTTATTCTTAAAACCTCCCACCAGCAGCTAAAGTCTAAGGAACAACTGCTGATCACATCTTTGTTCCAGCAGAAGGTAGTGCAAAAAGGGAAACAAATAAGTTGTGTGTTCTAGTTACTATACCTTTATCTCATTTATCATATTTTTGTATCTGATTTTATTTTGTATTCGTAAGTAAAGCGTTCAGAAAAAAGAAGAAAAAAGCTCCTCTCATGACATGATGATTCTCAAGTAGTCCATTTCATAACTATCCCTTGGCCTCTGATCATGGAGAGATATCTGCAAATGATCATTCCCATTTTTTTCTTAGTCAAGTGTCATTTGCTGTTGTGTCATTGCTTTTTCTTTCAAAAGCTTTCTGAAAAATGAGTTTTAGGGTCCATTTTGCGTCCAGAATGGTGCCTTGAGAGATCCCTTTTTCGACTAAAAAAAGTTCCTTAAGTTCCTTTTTTTTACCACTTGAACCTGTGGCAGCCCTGCCATATGCACTAAAGCACATCATTCTTTGATAGCCCAAGAACAAGATGTATATTATTTATTGGTTTTATGTAAAGGGAGGGGCAAAGGGGTCCTTGGGCATATCTCTTCCATAATTGCCACTTTTTTACAATCTACTGTCTTAATTGCCTATATTTCTCAAATCAAAAGTGAATTTGTTTTTCTATCTATGCACAGTGACAAGTTTTTATTTTTTTTTCATGTCAAGCCAATTGGGCAAAAGACATGCTAGAAATTTACATCATAAGCTAATTATATCTGTTATAATTTAACATAGGAGGCTCTTTTTATTACCTATACAAATGCTATCATGGGGAATAGTAAAATACAAGGGCAATAATCTGATCATCACCCTTTACACTTTTGATTAAGGTAGCTAAGGATTGGATGGGTAAAAATAAATTATCCCTCTAAAATTGTACACATTAAAAAAAACTGCAACAGAACATTAAAATAGATTCTGCAGTTGCAGAATTTCTTTCAATTACACCCATAAAAACACTATTATTTAAAAGTCAAGAACATAGTTTAGCCTATATTGTTTATAATTTTTTATTAACAAGAGTATAAATAATAAGCTCAATAAGCTTTATAAATAAGCTCAAGAGATAAACATAACTGTTAGTTGAGCTGATTCTAAATGTTTTGTTTGTTTCAGTCTGGAGAAGGTCCTCTTGAAGCTCTTGGAAAAGTAGATGCAGTTGTTGTAGCTGTTGGTGTTGATGATGATGTCATTTATAGCAAATCAACTGCTCTTCAGGTAATACACTTCTCTCCATGCTGTAATTTAATCATTATGTAAGGAAATTAATTAAGCATGCATTTTTGCCTTAAGCTGCCAACCTCCAGCCCTGGCTCGGGGTAGGGGTTAGTAGTGTGACTCTGCAAGCTCAGTGGAGGTAATGGGCCTTTGAGGCTTGGGCCTTGATTTAGTTGTGTCTGCCCCACTACATATTACAAGTTACTTCGATTGAAGGGAAAAAATCGTTGAAGGACAAATACTAAGTCTTTTAGGACAGTATTAATGTTTCAAGACTGTTAAAACAGATATACAGAAGTCAAAATAATAAGCTATTAGAAAAAGATTGGGGTTCTGCTAAGTATAAATTTCAAGCTCTATATTTATAGATAGAACAAGATATGTATTAGTCAGTTCCAAGTTATTAAAGCAGTTGTGAGCAATACCTTTATATAAGTTTGGGATTTGCAGTGCATGAGCTTGACTAGGAAGATGTACAGGTTTTGGCTTGCATGTTTTTTTAGAAGTGAATCGACTCAATGGTTTGACATAAAAAATTGGTAATCCAGACGTTTTAGTGCCATTTAAAATGGATGAAGCTGCTGAATAACATACCAAAGTTCAGATTGCAACACCCCCTCTCCTCCAGCAAAGTAATTGCCTCCTCCAACTATTCTATTTCGGTATGCATTTTGTTCCATTTTTCATCAGTAATGCAAACCATCTTTTTTCCAGTAGAAATACCAAAAAAGTATTGTTAGAATCTAAAGGGGCAATTATGCTCCTCCTAAACTTATAAATTAATAAACTTAATAATTCTTATATGATAATTCTTATTAATGATAGACATAAGTATATTGTTTCACAACTGCCTGTCCCTTTCAATGGCTGGTAGGACTGGGTGTCCCAGCTGCTCCTGTGCCTTGGAGCATATGCACATAGAGTAGAATGATGGCAAAAGGCTGGTTACAGTAGAAGATGGTGGAAACTTCTAAGGAGACATAAACCTTAGGTCTTGGCACCCTTTTTTCAAATACTTCTACCTGAACTTTTTGAACATGGGTCTGTGTCTGGGTCACAAGTGTTGTCCATCATTTACGCAGTCATTCGAGAAATAGAAAAAAACAGTTTTGCTGTTTTGGACCAGGAGCCAAAACAAAATTCGTCACAGATTTTGATGAAATGTAGTAGAGCTACTCCTTTCATCAATGTAATCTACAGCACAAATATTTTTTGGCATGTCTTTTTGGTTTTGGTTTTACAGTCAGTAGTTTCCACTGACTTAAAATTATACGAAATAAAATACTTCATTCACTGACTTAAAATACTTCAAAATTATGTCAGGAGTGTGACAGGGATGCATTTTATCACCATTTATATTTGTCATTTTAATGGACTATGTTTTGAGAGAAGCAGGCTTTGTAGTAACAGTCGGAAATAAAATTCTCTTGGACCTCGACTTTGTGGATGATGTGGCACTTCTGGAAAGGACAAAACAGTGACTCCAGGAGCTCCTTAACAAAGTGAGCATTGAAGCAGAGAAAGTCGGCCTAAACATCAACATAGACAAGACTAAATCAATGGCAAAATCAGGCTTGCCAGTGGAGCTCTCGTACAGAGTCGAACAAGTCCATGAATTTAATTACCTCGGAAGCTGGGTCGATTGCACAGGAAAGGTGCAAAATGAGGTCAAGAGAAGAATTGGCATGGAAACGCTGCTTTCAACAAACTTAAGTCAGTATGGCAATCAAAGAAGTACTTGCTTGCACTAAAGCTGTGACTTCTAAATAGCAATATTTTGTCCGTGCTATTGTATGCCAGTGAGTGCTGGAAACTAGATTTTGAGAAAGAGAAAAGACTCACAGCTTTCGAAAATATGTGCTTGAGACTCAAGCTGAATATCGGCTGGCGTCAAAAAGTCAGCAACATTGAGGTCCGCAGAAGAATTGGCCAGCCGCTTATTACTGAAGTGGTTAAGAAGAAGAGATGGAGCTATCTTGGCCACGTCCTTCGGATGGAGGACTCCAAAGTCCCGAACCAAGTTCAACACCTTATTACGGGTATGAACCAAATTGGAAAATGGACTAGAGCTAAAAAAAACTGAGGTTAAATAACAATAAATCACAGTTTCTAGTTTACGGAAGAAACCCCAGTTACTATCCATGGATTAATGAGCTTAGACTTGTTGATACTTCAATCCAGCGACTAAAGACTGTCAAGTACTTTGGTGTCCTGATAGATGAATGTTTAAGTCATAAACCCCATATAGAGTTGTTAAGTAGTAAGATTGCAAGGAATGTTGGGATTATTTTTTCCCCTGTGAGGTAATAAGGTCTTTGTATTTTTCTACTGTTCACCCATACCTTTTGTACTGTAATGTCGTTTGGTCGAGTACTTTCCCGACACATCTACTTCCGCTTCGTGCGATGCAGAACTCAGCTATTAGAGTGCTTTGTGGTGATAGAAAAGGTGCATCAGTTAGAAGGAGATATGTTGAACGACATATTCTGCCTTTACACAGAGTTTCTAAATTTTATTCAGCTTTGTTTTTGTTTAAATATGAGCGTGGATTACTGCCACAATGTTGCGGTCAAATGTTCGTGGCTGGATGTAATGTCCATGAATACTCAACCAGAACATCATCCCAGATAAGACGACCTTCAACTCGAAGATCATTCTTCTCTATCCGTCATGTGGAACCAGGGTTTTATAATAGTTTACCAAATGAATTATTAGTTGAAGGAAATATTGCTAGTTTTAGGAGTAGGTTAAAATCTCTGTGTTTTGGTGAGTATAATATTTCTTAGCGATTTTCTCTTATAGATGTATTTTGGTTATTTTTTATTGTGGTTGTGTGAGGGTGGTAGTGAGAGAACAGTGATAATTAGTTATAGTTTGTTTTTTTATTTTAGGAGTTGCACTAAGTTGGAGGAGGTTGTGCCGTGCTTTTTTTTTTATTATTTATTTATTGTTTTACGTTGTTGATAGCGATATTTGTTTGATTTAAATAAAAACCCTTATTACTTACTTAACAATGGCAGCCGCGTGGGTGTCGACAGAGGGGAAGACTGAGAAACACGCTCAGACGCACGTACGATCGTTATCTACGCAGTGCTCACACATCACTACAACCCCAGTAGGAGGATGTACTCGCCGCAGCACAAATACGTGACGTTTACCGAGGCTTCGTCGATGCCCTATGTTCCACAGATGGCCCAGGAGGACATAAGTTCTATTGAAGTTTTAAGCCCGTGGTTTCAGTTTATAGAAAATAGGGGGAGGGGGAAATGTATTTTCCAAGATTTAAAGACAGTGGATAATTTTGTTTTTTTCTTCATTTTTGTTATGATGATACTAAGAAAGCCACTTTTCAACAAAAATACCCAAAAAGGTAATCTTAAAAATCCAAAGGGAGGGGATGTAAAACCTACATAAGAGACAATCATCCTTGCAGCCTCCTGAGGTATTTTAAATATTAGGATGAATGTTGGATTGTTCAATATCTTTAGCCAACCTTCCTTTAATATCCACTTTGTAATAATGCTTGTCAATGTACTTCAAACATCAATGTGATTGCCACATTGCTGACTTACCTAATTAAGTAACCTTTTTCAGTAAGTTCTCTCAACTTCTTTCCAATGCTGATCAGTTTTTCTCAAATGGTAAAAATTATTTTACTGCAAAAGGGTTAATCTTCCTGGCATAGCTAATAAAAGCATCAAAAGAAAAAGTGACCCATATCATACCTAGCCTATTTTTGTTTTGCAAACATTATTCTGTGATGAAACACTCACAGCAAATACTAAAGAGATGGGGATATGTTGTGCTAATTTAGCTGAAAACATCTTGCAAATTCTTCAACCTCTAAAAAAAGGCTACTGACAATTTTTAGATTCACCCAAAATTGCCTAGATGGCAAAATGCTACTTTTAGAGTTTTTGTTACTAGTTATGTATGCTATCTGGTAATTGTTTGGGTTGTTGCACAGAAATTGACAAGTTTTGGTCAATTTCTGGCTGAAAATATAATCAAAAGCATAGCCACAAGTATTGTTTGGTCACTTAAAAACGACGGTAAAAAACTTGCTTCTTCAGTAAAACATATTTTCTTGTAATTTGTCTAGGGTTGAACAAACCATGGCTGTGGAGCAGGCTCTGTCTTCTTTCTTTGCCCTTCTAGAGCCATAAAAACGTAACTTTTTCCAAATTTAACCATATTTTATTCAAGAAGGAAAAGGATAGAAGATTTGAATTTCCATATAATTCAACATTTTTTCTCTGTTCTAAATTGTTTAAAAAATGCTTGTGTTGTAGCTTGTCTTAGATTTACTGTTTACTGTTCTACTCATATATCCACAGTCGCTCTTTTAAAGTTTGTTTTCAACCTTGTGCCAAAATAAGTTATTTATGTTAATTAACGTTAACATAGATTAGTGCATTTTATCATTTGCACAGCCTAATTTAGTAATGCCTCTTTTTATTGCATCTGATAGGTTTGCTAATTTTTTGCACATTTATCAACACAAAACTTGCATAACAGATTTGGCTGATATTAATACCCAACAACAAAAATTCACAACCCCTGGCTCAGGGTATTAATTTTTTTCTCTTTATTGTAGACATGGCTGCTTGGATATGAGCTAACAGACACTTTGATCATTTTTGGCGAAAATAGTGTAAATTTTTTGGCTAGTAAGAAGAAAATTGATTTCCTAAAGCCATTGGAATCTATCAAGGATGATTCTGTCCCACAGATAAAATTATATGGGCGAGATAAGGTATTTGTTTTTACTTGATTTTTTTTTTCCATGCAGTGCAAATAGTATTGAGGATGCTGCTGTAAGCTATGACTTAGTGGACAGCCAATAGTAATTGAGATTTGAATGTAGTCTTTGGAAAATTAAAGAAACGAAAAAAAAATCCAGATATTTCTGATTGAGGAAAAGCAACATTTTGCTGCATACTCTTCATTTTCTATAAATGGAATTGAAAACCTCCAAAAAGGGGGCTAGATATGAATAAAATTTTAATATTTAGTTTCTTAATCCTTATTGTATGAATTTCCAACCACAAACTAAAGAACTTCCGAAAGTCTATTTTTAGAAAGTATTGCACCTGAGCATCTATGTTAAAGCCAGAATTCACCAGTGAATTATTCATCGTAAAAAGCAATTTTTAGGCTCAAACATTTCATTAAAAAGATAAATTCTGGATGGATTTATCTTTCACTTGCTTGTTCCATATTATCCTGTAATTCCGTATTCGGTAAGAGCAGTGATAGACTGCTATTTTGGAATATTTTTTTTGTTAATTATTATTTTTGCTCCTTTTCCCCCTAAATTAGACTTTTCCCCCTGAAAATATTTTTGATAGTATAAACAGAAATTACATGATAATTTTTTTTTTTTTTTGTGCTGAAGGAAAGTTGTCAAGTAAAAATATCATTAATAATATTTTATTTGTAATAACCTTATAATTATAGCTAAGTTTTTTGTTAGGTTCCAGAGAAGGATGGTGTTTTTAATCCTCTTAGCTTAAGATCCTGTTTTCTCAAGAATTCTCTTTTCTATCATTACTGCTACTAGTTACTGCAGTACTAAGTGTTACTGCTACTTCATTATAGCACAAATCCGCCTTAAATTTATATAATATTTTGTTAGATTAATTTTAATATATATATGTTAATCTAATGTAAAATATATTTGATTTAGTATATGTAAATATACTTAATTCTACGTTTTATTATGTTTTATATTTTACTATCTGTTTGTTTTTATTAAATCTTTTGTTTAAATTTCTAAATTTTTTGGCTTGTTTTGAAGTAACAGAAGAGAAAATAATGCTTAGCTCGTTTTGCTCAAACTATAATTTTTCTTAGGACAATTTGCACATTTAACGTTGGTATGCTTTTTTTTTCTTGAGCCTAAAACTACAGTGAAGCCTCTGCGAAAGTTATTTTCCTTTCGTTGTCATTAATTGATATAAATTAACTTTCTTTTCAGCCAATATTTATGCATATATTAATTATTTAATTCACTGCATTAGCTTTAAGTACATTTTTTTTCCAGTTTTACAGCAAAGTAAATTTTTTGTTACGGAAAAGTAGGAAAATTGGACTTTGAGGAAGGAATCTGAATGGTAATTTTGGAACTTAACATGACTTTACTATTTGGGTTTGGTTACTTTCCGTTTTGGATGACTTTCGGAGCTTTCAATCCTGGGAGTTTCAAGTTTGGATGCAGCTGTAGAGATCTCCATGCATCATATGATTCTCTTGAAAGATAGTAAAAAATGGTTCATAGTTAAAAATATGCTACTTAAATAAGTTTCGTTAAGTGCTGTGCATTTCTAGTTAATTTATGGTTCGTTTTTCGTGAAACAACCCCTGCATGTTTTGCATAAGCTTGCTCCATACAGCTGCCAGCTTGGTTGCTATAAATTTTAAGTAATCATACAGTGGCTATATCCACTATAGTTAGGAAACACTTTTTGTAATTCCCTCAGGGTCCTTTCACAATGACATTTTACTAATAACGATAGTTTGTTCCAGTTTGAGCCAGCAAGATTTTCTGATTGGCTGAAAATTTTTGTTGAAATTTTGATTGGTTCAAATTAGCGCTAGCTAATTCCCAATATTTCAGAATTTCATTATGAATTCATCTTGAAGCTTCTTCTTTCTTCTTCTTTTTTTTTGACAGTTACAGGTATTCTAAGGAGCTAATATTTTTTTTTATAGAAAGAATCATCCTTATTTACAAAATGTATATAAAAGAGAACATGATAAGGTAATAAAAGGTAAAGAATACAGCACTGGTATTACAATCCCTACCAGTAATGCTGATCTCCATTTCATGGCACTTTATCCAGCCCTTGGGATAGGGAGTTGGGGCCATCCATCCTGTGTTTTTGCACACCCTTCGTGTTTACCTTCCCTAGATCTCTCCAGGTACCTATTTAGGGTTTCTCCACCCAGAAAACATGGAACAGGTTTTATGTTTATATAATGTTTTGTTTTATAGTAATAGACAAAAATCTGCTCCTACTAGTTTTATTTATTCTAGAATGACAAGGACAAGGCAAATTTTGAAAAATTGGTTTCCATTATAATGAAGAGCAAAAAAGGAAAGACAGTTGGTCTTTTTCCAAAAGAAAAGTTTCCTGGTGAATTTACAGATGCTTGGAGAGAAGCATTGAAAAAAGTCAATGTCGAACAGGTTATTATTTTACTTCTTTTGCTTACTTTTAATATGCCTAATGTATTAAGTACAGTGTATAAGTATTCTTTTAACCTTAACTACAGTCAGTTCAGGATGTTTTAGCAGCATTGTGTTATTGGCCTGAATATTCAGATTTTAATGTGTTCAACATGCATTCCGCAGTTTTCCGTTTGGGTCTTTTGGACAAATCTTGAGCCCTGCTCCCTCCCCTCTTTTATCTTGTTGCAACTTCAGACATAAAGTATTGCTGGTGGCCGCCTTCCTTAAGTAGTAACAAGGTTTCAGATGATAAGTTTTCTGTCCTGTTTTTATCTTTGTGGAAACCTTAATTTTGTTAAAGAAAGAAGGGCCTATTTTAAATATCTAAAATATAAGAAACCATTTTGAAATGCAAAATTTACCTTTATCAAACAAAGTCAGTGGTTTAAAAGTTTGAATGCACATTAGTTCAAAGATAGTAATTTGGGAATCTAGAAGAAATTATTAGTTTAGGCTTGGTTGTATTGAGAGTAATTACTTCGATTGAGCCCCCCTCCCCCCGCTTAAATATTTCTCCACCTTGTATATTGGTAAAATGTTGGTAGAAAAACATATCAAAAAATCAAAAATTATTTTTCCAGATTGTAAGTTGGTATTAAAAATGCAAGTAAAAAAAATTAATCCTAATTGAGACCGTTTTGCTAAGACCATGGGAGGTAATGCCCCTTCTCATACCTTCTTTTCCCCCGCCTTCCAAAGCTGAAATTCTTTTGGAAACCCTACCCAAACAAAAATCATGGATACAGCCCTGATTGAGGCATCTAGCTAGGCACTTATTTTTATTCATTGACATGTTAACATTTTGGAGAAGCATGTTTGTTGGCTAATGAGGATGAGAGAATAAATTTAGGGAAAATAAAACAAAAACACGAGCAGCACTGTTATCTGACAAGACCAGTATTAGGCATGACTAATGCTAAACAGTGACGCCAGTTCACGAAAAGTGAGGAGGGGAGGGAAAATATATTTTTTATGGTCTAAAGGGAGGAGTTGTCTTTTTAAAATTTTCCCAATGAAAGTTCCACAAAAAAACAATTTTCAATGAAATTATCCCCAAAAAGGTATTTTTCAAATCTAGGGGGCGGAATGTAGGGGACATAATCCCCCTTCAATTGGCTGCATTGGTACTACATATAACAAAAATTAAATGATATAAAATGTGTTTTCTACAGGCAAACCAGATTCTTTTATCAAGACGGAGAATTATGAGTGGAACAAAGAAGTTTATAAAACCAGTTTCTAAACTGGATTGACAAACCGTAACCTTTGAAACAACCATGTTGAAAAACCTGACCCAATACTGGGCATATCGACAATCCAAATCTACAATTTTCTTTTCGAGCATAGTTGTTGAATTCATAATCTAGATAAAGAAAGAAAAACGAGCAAAAATGGGGTTTTTATAGGCCAAATGAAAATACTGAAAAAACAAAGCGAATATTTCGAGAGGACAAACGCCTCTCTTCTTCAGCGCGAAACGAAACAATGTATCCAAGTAAAGTGCCCAAGAGAAAAAAAACAAAAAAACACAGAAAGTCAATGTAAAAAGAAGCAAAAAAACCAAAAACTTAAAAGATGAATAAAACTCAATAAAAGCCAAAAATTAAAAGAATTAAAACCAATTACCTAACAACCATAAAAGCGAGTTATTCGCCGATATCCGCGATTTGCACAAAATCCAAAAAAATATGAACTGCCATCGACGGATACAAAGAACAGGAAACAATTCATTCACTCAAAAAACAAAACGAACCAGCAATTAAATAAGTTGGAGAACTATGTCATTTGATTTCGGATTTTAATTGATGCATTTCTTGCAGACACCCTTTGAGACCTAAGGGGTTGTTCACGTGTTCGATTAGATGACTGGGAAAGTGGTTCAAGGTTTATTTCAGGGATTACTAAAGTATCGGCTTCTCTTTTGAGAAAACCGAAATATGACTCGTTTATTCTTAAATCACCGGAATCAAGGAGGCACGCTTGTGCCTCTATAAATAGGCGACCCGCCACAATGTTAAGCAATTTCCGGTCCTAGCGTTCGCAGAAAGACAACAGTAATCGCATTATCTAGCCCAAGCTCAAACTAAGAAACGTGCAAAATTTCACCCTTCTCTGACTTTATCTTCATGGGTAAAAGTGGGCCGGAAGTTTCGACCCTCCGACCACAGCCCCCCTTTAACGTTGTCTGATTGGGTTGAAATTTAGAGTTTAAGCTTTCCTAGGGCCCGGAAGCTTATCCTCGAAATTTCAGCTCAATCCGATCACTCCTTCCCTGTTTTCCAAAAACCAAATATAGCCACTTAAAGTTCAAAATTTTTTATTTTTTTTTAGCCACGCCTACTGGCCACAGTTGGCAACTGATCCGGGTGAATGAGGACTCATTCGAAGCAGAATTTGACCTGTTAGGGCCTTTTGATATTTTCAGACCGAAAAAATTATCCCCCGAATTTATATTTACGAAAAACCTCTTTTACCTATAAGAGCCCCTGTTAAATTTTCCCACCACAGCCCCCCTTTAACGTTGTCTGATCTGTCTGAAATTTAGAGGATAAGTTTTCATGGGGCTTGGGAGCTTATTTGCAAAATTTCAGATCAATCCGATCACTCCTTTTCCAAAACCACCCTGTTTTCCAAAACCCAAATATCAAGTTTTGTGGGGATTTGCTTGCGTAAAAATAGATTCCACTTACTAAAAAACAATTACAAGTGTGTCTCTTTAGTACAGCGGTCGATACTCCTAACTGTCAGGCGGAAGACCCTGTTTCGATTCCCTGTTAGTGGAAAATTTTATATACTGCATATAAAGTTTAAAAAAGAAACTCAGTTTCTTTTTTAAATTATTTGAAAAAAAATACACTTTCTAAAGAGTTAGAGAGGCTGAGTTACAAGATCGACCCTTAAAACACCCTGTCGAGAAAGAAAAGAATAGTACACAATCATCTAACAGTTAGTCAAGCAATAATAAGTAATAAACTGTACAAAAACGTGCAGAAATTATTTGAAAAAAACTACGTTTTCTAAAGAGTTAAAGAGGTTGAGTCACAAGTTCGAACCTTAAAACGTACAGGGATTAGGAGGTACAGTTGGGGGGCTGCCGCCCCCCCAAACCCCACGCTTTTGTAGCCTTTAAATAAAAAAAAAATGTTAAACTGGAAGTAAGGAGCGACATTAAAACTTAAAACGAACAGAAATTATTCCGTATATGAAAGGGGCTGTACCCTCCTCAACGCCTCGCTCTTTACGCTAAAGTTTGACTTTCTCACAACTCTTTTTTTAAACGATAAAAACTTTAGCGTAAAGAGCGAGGCGTTGAGGAGGGCACAGCCCCTTTCATATACGGAATAATTTCTGTTCGTTTTAAGTTTTAATGTCGCTCCTTAATTTCAGTTTAAAAAAAAAAATAATTTAAAGGCTGCAAAAGCGGGGGTTTGGGGGACGGCAGCCCCCAACTGTACCTTCTAATTCCTGTACGTTTTAAGGTTCGAACTTGTGACTCAGCCTCTTTAACTCTTTAGAAAACGTAGTTTTTTTCAAATAATCCCTGTTTAAAGCTAGACCTGAATGTTGGTATTTATAAATTTCAACAGCTTCTCTGTAGTGCTGGACAATACCTTTATCATGCAAAATAAGGCTAGCTTGATTACAAAGAAGAATAGAGTCTGGTTTTTAGACAATGTGCTCTGCAAGGGCAGAGTAAAAATTTTAAGGTGTTTTCCGTCTTTGAATTGTATTATTAATTTAAATAGAGGGCTGTGTTAATCTATCAGTTAGCCACTGATCAGTTCTTCCGATATACCAAAGACCACACGAACAAGGAATTCTGTAGACACCGGACTTTTCACCTATCGGGATAGAGTCTTTACCTTGATAAATTTGGGACCTGATAGTTTTCTGGGTTTATAATAAGTGTAAATGTTATTTTTCCTTAGATTTTTTGAAATATGGTCTGAAACCCCATTAACGTATGGGAGACCAAGGTAAACTGAATTTTCCCTTTGATTTGTGTCTTCTGTGGAACTATCTGATAATCTTTTAATGCGTTTTTCAATTACAGAATTTATTAAACTAATTGGATAACCATTCCCAAATAAAATATCTCTAAGGTGGTTGAGCTCTATATCCAAGAAACGTGTTGAACAAACTTTCAATGTTCTATCAACTAGAGAAGTGACAACTCCTCTTTTCACAGCAGGAGAATGATTAGAGGAATAACTTAAGTAACGGTCATTATGTGTGGGTTTTCTATAGACACTAAATTCGAAACATGAATCATTTCGGTGCACCAGAACATCTAAGAAAGGAAGACGTCTCTCTACCTCTGATTCCTGAGTAAATTTAAGTTTTGGATCCAAGGAGTTGAGCAAGTGAAGAATAGAACCCAATGACTTGTCACCATGCTCCCATAAATAAAAAACATCATCTTTAAAAAAAACTCAATATTCAGGTTTATATAAACTTTACGTAATAGCCCTTACTTCAAGGTCTTCCATGAAGATATCTACTGAGCCGAGTCGCTCCTTACTTACAGTTCGTCACCACGAACTGATTGGTTGTTTTGGATCATTGTGATATTTTGTGATATGATTGTGATATTTTGAATAATTTTATTCAGATTGACATCGGAGTATCAATGGCTTATTTGATGGCATCAAAAGAGGAGTCAGAGATCAGTACGCTGAAAAAAGCCTCTCAAGTTTCCGTTGATGTTTTTAATAAATATTTGAAAAATCAAATTATGGATATAGTTGATGCAGATAAGGTAGCGTATTTTATTTATTTTTAGTTGTACAGTTATTTCCAAACAATTTTTGTATTTGTAGCACATATAGGGAATGATATGTCTTTCCGCGGGTTGTTAAATAGTAGTATATTGGTCCCTTATATTCTTGCATATACTCTAACCGCTGTATATGTTTCTTGCATATAAAACTTATTTATCATGAGTGCTTATTTTAGTGTTTATAATATACTTACTTCTTAAAAAAAGAATATACATACAAAGAGATGTAAGCGTTTTTCGTTTTGTTTCTTAACTGGAAGTTGAGAATTCAAAACAGAACAAAATAAGAAATGTGTAATCAATTATAACTTAAAATTGGATAAGAATAACTACATTAAAAATATCACTGAATAGCAAAAAGAGGAAAAAATAAGATTTTACTTGAAAATAAGTTATGACGCAATGGAACCAAAAGTTGATTTTTTAATTTTTTTCTATTACTTAGAAATTTTACTTTTCAGAATGAAATAGTTTTTATTTATTATGATGGGATAATCTGGTATTATCAGGTCCTGTTTATTTCGATTAAAATAGAAAAAAATCCCGTTCAGGTTAGACGACGACTTGAGATGAGTTGATGGTCATAAAAAGAGAGTGAGGGGAAAGGATATGCATCCCATTTAAAGCAAGGATGCTGTGCTTCAAACGGTATTTCTTGGAAGTGGATTAAGGCATAGGTTTTTTGCCGCTTTCTTTTCGCCCTCATCAGAATAAATTTGAACTTCCCCTCCCCACATAATAAAGTGAATGAGCATTTTTGATTCAAAGAAGGGGGTTGGTAGTAGGCTTATTATTGCTAGTATGAATTTCAGCTAACATTCATTTACTAAGATGTCTGACAATAAGGGCTCTGCAAGATCTTTTTCAAATATTCAAACGGATTTTGGCGAATGAAAACAAGCAAAAGAAATCGTAAGTGTTTCGCACCAATATTCACCCTCCCCACTTTAATGTTAAAAAATAAAAAGAAAGGATAAAAGTCGTTAAAAACTAACAACACAGAAAAAGTAATAAATAGGGTTGCAAACCTACGAATTAAAAATAAAAACAAATGAATAAACTTGCTTTACTGCAACTGGAACGGCATAGCTAAGTTGTCTTTTGGCTTCCCAGGATATTGCTTCCTTCTTTTTTGGTGCTGTAGGCGAATGATGACCAGTCCCCAGTATTTGCGATTTATTTGGTATTGTTTTTATTGGCCTTTAACGCGTCTTCAGCATGTTGTTTTGTCATGTAAAACAAAAAGGGTCTCCTTGTAAGACAAATCTTTTGACTCGAAAACTTTTCGATCTTTTTACTGGTTTAAAATATTACACTGAAAAACCAATCGGATGAAATTTGACTGCTTGATCCTTTTTACTGGCTTAGTTTTTCAGAAGTAAACAGAGGAGGAGCATCATGTTTTAAATATATGGGTTATTTGGCTTTCGAGACTGCGTCACAGATATAAACCAATGAAATTAAAGCACACTTTTTAACACGGAAGTATAGCAAAGTAATCTCTCTTTTTTTATTAGTTGGATTGCGTAGGTTAAAGGTCCTGTTTGGATATAAGCACGCTCTACAATTAGTCCTGCTTTACATTGGGCTTTTGCTCCACAATTGTTCCAAATTTGTTCATATCGTCCTGCTTTTGCTTTGTAAGTTTGGCTTTTTGAATGTTTAGGATGTGCCTAGGAATAATCTTGAAGCGAATCTAAGAGAATATATTTCCTTTCTAGAAAATAAAGCATTCGAAATTGGCAGAAGGTGTAGAGGCTGCAATGACCGACAAAAAGTATGTTTCCGGTGTGGATACAAAACAGATAGATGTTTGCTATCCACCTATAATTCAAAGCGGTGGAAATTACAGTCTGAAATTTTCTGCCATGAGGTTAGTCCGAAATCACTAGTTTAGTTCAATTATATAAATAGGGTATTTTTTCAAAGCTTAAAAAAGATGAATTTTTCTTATTAATCAAAACTCTTTACTCCGTTAAACCGCCTATGGTCAGCACATTGGCGAACACTCGTTCCCAATCACGCCCTGTTCCAAGCTTTCTCTCTCCATGTCAAAGGAATCCCAAAATATTTAGGACATTTTTTGGAATGCTACCCCGCTATAATATTTGGCTTCTGACCATTCTTGCGCCCTCTTCCCTCTCCCCCCTCCTTAACAATTATTTAGTAAAACCGTTCTGGATATACGATCTTTGTACATCCTGAGGACCTACCTAAGTCATCACTAAGCTTTGTAACAAGGATGTCTTCTTGAACAATTTTTTTTTATGGCGATCGTGTAGCATATAATGATAATGTTAACAATTTAATAAATAATTTTAACCCACACCATCCAGAAGTAATGATAATCGTAGAGTAATAGAAGAAAAAAAAGAACCCAAATGTAAAATTAAGTTACAATTCAGTTGATAAAACAAAGTAACTATGTTATAAAATGGCGAAAATTGGGAAAATGGCAACTGGCATATTTTGTGCAACATGTCTGGACATCAGACTTATAAACTATTCTACTAATACTGTGCCAAGGGCGTAGATAAAGTTAAGATGTGTAATATATGAACCTTGATTTTTGTAACTTAACCCTTACATACAAGGGGGTAAAGACAAGAAAGATAGAGAACAGAATGATCCCAGAAAGTAGAATATAACTTAACTAGAGTAATTCTATTATGCTTCCCACGATTAGAAATAATTTTAGAATGACCGTTGAATTTTCTTTTATATCACGAATAATGCGCTGTCTTAGATAATAAATTGAATTTGCAACCATGATGCCTAACCACTGAAAAGAGGAACAGAGGCTATAGGGAAACCGCATCATACTTGGAGAGTATTAAATAAAAAACAAGTTTTTTTTAACTGAAAGTAAGGAGCGACATTAAAACTCAAAACGAACAGAAACTATTCCATATATGTAAGGGACTGTCCCCTCCTCAACACTTCGCTCTTTACGCTAAAGTTTTTTATTGTTTTAAAAATAGATTTGTGAGAAAGAGTCAAACTTTAGCGTAAAAAGCGAGACGTTGAGAAGTGGACAGCCCTTTTCATATACAGAATAATTTCTGTTCGTTCTAAGTTTTAATGTCGCTCCTTACTTTCAGTTAAAAAACTGTTTTTTTTTTAAATTTAATTTCTGAACGTTTTTTAATTAATGTAGGTTTTGATTTTGGCTCACCGTGCATGAATAATCAAAACGAAATTTGTATATTAATTTTACATTTTTTTTTGGCTATAAAGGGGTTTTTTGAAATTTTGATTGGACGATTTTGAGAAAAGGGGGCGGAGGAGGGGGCCTAGTTGCCCTCCTATTTTTTCAATTATTTAAAAAGGGCAGTAGAACTTACAAGCTTATTTACGAACCTTTTTATTAGTAACAAATATACGTCACTTACGTAATGCACTTCAATATTCGTAAATTTTTACTACGTACATTAGGGGGTTCGCCCCCTAGTCAATACCTCGCTCTTTACACTAAAGTTCGAATTTTGTTCTAATTCTCTAAGAATGACCCCTTAATCCCAAAGGCCGCTTAATTAGAATAAATAGCTCTTATGAAAGTGCTAAAAAAAACTTTAGCGTAAAGAGGGATGTCTTGACTAGGGGGCGAACTCCCTCATTTACGTAATAATTTCTATTCGCTTTACGTTTTGATGTTCCTGCTTACTTTCAGCTGCAAAAACTTGTTTTTTTATTTAATTTCTGATCGTTTTTTAAATAATGCTGGGAAATCCGGTGCTTCCTTCATAGCAATGCCCCTTCCTCCATGGAAAGATCCTCCCACGTAACCCCCAACCCAACCCCCACTACCAGGAAAATCCCCATTGAAAACGTCTGTATATTTTCCAATAACCAATACTATATGTAAACATTGGGCAAAGTTAATAACTTGCAGCCCTTCCCTTGGGGACTGCGGGGGATTAAGTCATCCTCAAAGACATAGTTATTACATTTTCTGACCATGCTGAACAAAATGGCTATCTCAGAATTTTGATCGGGCGACTTTTGGGAAAAAAGGGCGGGGGAGGGGCGAAGTTGCCCTCCAATATTTTTGGTCACTTAAAAAGGGCACTAGAACTTTTAATTTCCATTCAAATGAGCCCTCTCACGATATTCTAGGACGACTGGGTCGATAAGATCACCCCTGGGAAAAACAAACAAACAAATAAACCAAACCCGTGATCTTTCTTCTGGCAAAAAATACAAAATTCTACATTTTTGCAGATAGGAGCTTGAAACCTTTACAGTAGGGTTCTCTGATGCGCTGAATCTGATCGTGTGATTTTAATTATTCTGTGACTTTTAGGGGATGTTTTCCCCTTTTTTCAAAAATAAGGCAAATTTTCTCAGGCTCGTAACTTTTTATTGGTAGGACTAAACTTAATGAATTTTTATATTGAAGATCAGCATGAAAATCTAATTCTTTTTATTTATCTATTGGTATCAAAATTTCTTTTTTTAGAGTTTCGGTTACTATTGAGCCGGGTCGCTCCTTACTTACAGTCCGTTACCACGAACTGTTTGATAAGGTACAGCCAGACTGTTACACACTAAGAACTCACGCTTATCATCAACGTTAAGAGAGAAACTGTTTTTAGAAAAAAAATGGGGAATTTTTGGAACCATGGCGAAAGACCGGCTAAATTTCTCCATGAATTAGGGGATTGTTTGCACAAGCAAGATAAGAATTGTTTGTACACACAAGTAAATAATTTGACCTGATGTAATATAAAATATTAGAACGTTTTGAATATATCACATCTCTGCTTTATTTTACGACGAAAAGGTCGATGGGGGAGGCCTAAATCTATCAATGTGAAGTCAGAGTTCTCATACCAATATTGTTAAAAAAAGGAAAAATACAGACTCGTCGTCGAAGGCTTTAGATAGATCCAAGGCGGACAGTAGCTTGATTCATCAGTGACCAGAGGTCCGACCCTTAGACGGGAGGTAAAAGAGGGTTTTGTGGAGAGGGCTCCCCGAAGCTATATTCTTAGGCTGAAATGGTTCAGATTTGAGCAGAGGCTCTTTGTGCCATTTTCAGAGAATATTGAATCTCTCTTCATCTCTGGGTAGGTACAAATGTTGTTTTGAACACCCCGCACTTTGACATTATTTGGATCCTCCATAGCAAAGATCTGGTTCTTTCCGTTTACTGAATTATATTTTAGAAATTTAATTTACAGGATTTTAAGATTAAATAACGTTGAAAATTAGTTGAATCTTTGAAAAAAGGACAATTTTCGTATTTTTAAAGCAAGTTTAGACTCTTCTCTATCAAAAAGTCTTGAGTTACATCATAATCAAACAGTTCGTGGAACTGTAAGTAAGGAGCGACCCGGCTCAATAGTAACCGAAACTCTAAAAAACGGAATTTTGATACCAATAGATACTTAAGAAGAATCAGATTTTTATGCTGGTTTCAAATATATAAGTTTCATCAAGTTTAGTCTTACCCATTAGAAGTCACGTGCTTGAGAAAATTTGCTAGCTTTTTGAAAAAAAGAGAAAAAACACCCTTTAAGTCAGAGCGCTTTAATGAAACCCACCCCATTAGGTTTAGCGCATGATAAAACTCTAATATAGAGGTTTCAAGCTCCTATGTAAAAAAATGTGGAATTTTGTATTTTTTGCCAGAAGAAGGATCACAGATGCGTGTTTATTTGGGTTTTTTTTTCAGGGGTCATCGTATCGATCCAGTAGTCCTAGAATATTGTGAGAGGGCTCATTCGAACGAAAATTAAAATTTCTAGGGCCCTTTAAAGTGAACCCAAAAAATGGAGGGCAACTTGGCCCCCTCATTTTTTTCCCAAAGTCACCCAATCAAAATTTTGAGATAGCCATTTTGTTCAACAATGCCGAAAATCTTATTAATATGTCTTTGAGGATGACTTAATCACCCACAAGTCCCGGGAGAAGGGCTGCAAGTGAAAAACTTTGCCCATTGTTTACATATATCAGTGGTTATTGGGTAGCATAGAGGTGTTTTCAGGAGGAAATTGTTTGTAGTGGGGGCATGGTTAGAGTAGGGGTTACGGGGGAGGATCTTTCCATGAAGGATATTTCCTTGGGGGAAGGAACATTTTTATGCGCCAGATTTCCCAGCATTATTTAAAAAACGATCAGAAATTAAATAAAAAAACAAGTTTTTTCAACTGAAAGTAAGGAGCAACATTAAAACTTAAAACGATCAGAAATTATTATGTATATGAGGGGATTTGCCCCCTAGTCAATACCTCGCTCTTTACATTAAAGTTTTTTAGTACTTTCAAAAGAGCTATCTATTCTAATTAACCGGCCTTTGTGATTCAGGGGCTTGTGATTCGAACAAAATTTGAACTTTAGCGTAAAGGGCGAGGTAACGACTGGGGAGCAAACTCCCTAATATAAGTAATAAAAACATACGAATATAGAAGCTCGTTATGTATGTCAATACGTAAGTTGCGTCAAAACACAATGTCAAGAAAGCCAATTAGCCAAAAAAGGAAAATTAATATGCGATTTGCGTTTTAAATATCCATGTTCGGTGAGCCAAAAGCAAAGCTCCATTAATTCAGAAACGTTCAGAAATTAAATAAAAAAAAACAAGTTTTTTTTTTTACTGAAAGTAAGGAGCGACACTAAAACTTAAAACGAACAGAAATTATTCCGTATATGAAAGGGGCTGTCCCCTCCTGAACGCCGCGCTTTTTACGCTAAAGTTTGACTCTGTCTCACAACTTTATTTTTTAAAACAATAAAAAACTTTAGCGTAAAGAGCGAGCCGTTGAGAAGGGGACAGCCCCTTTCATATACTGAATAATTTATGTTCGTTTTAAGTTTTAATGTCGCTCCTTACTTTCAGTTAAAAAAAACTTGTTTTTTTTAGTTAATTAGACCAAGGAATGTAGTGCAGCCTGGTTTCAATATCATTGTTTCAAGGAGAATATATGCCTTAAATCGTTATATTCGTTCGGTCAGTCTTTTTTATTATTATCATTATACAGAACCTAAAAGAGACAGAGAGAAAGAGAGTGAAATGGACTAATAGTATGATAGGATTAAGACCGACCTAAAGCTAAGTCAGGGCACTAAGGTCCTTTTTCAAAGTACCAAACTGTATTTGTTCATGCTTTATGATTAAAAATGAAAACAAGTACAATCCTTAGGGGGGGGGGGCTAAAACAGAAAGGATGTATTTTTAGGTGGCTATTTTTCCAAGGAAGGGAGCCTTTTGAGCGGTCTCAGCCCCCCCCCCCCTCTCCCCCAAATGGGCAAATACGATTGTGTATGATTTTTATTATTCGTTTATTTATGTTTAGAACTTGAAGGGGATCTAACTCTGAATTTCTTTTAGTGATAAGAATATTCTACATTTTGGAGCCATCGTTTGTTCTCTAGGAGCCAGGTACAAATCCTACTGTTCCAATATTGCACGTACCATGATGGTCAATCCCACTGAAGAGATGCAGGTGATTTTATTGCTTCATCTTATTTAGGATCCACAGTTATCTCAAATTTTTATTCGGTTTATACCATGAAACATTTTGTCTGAATAACGCCGATTCCTTGGTAAATCCTGAAGGTTAAAGTCAACTGACATCATTATAAGTTGGTACTACCGGTTCCCTTTAGGTTAAAGAGTTCTTAGGAATTGAGGCCCTTGTAAATAGTAATATTAGGGCTAGAGAATATTGGGTTGCTCCTGTGCTGTTTAAGCCCTTTTTCGCCATATAAAATGGCAGTTTAATCGTGCTTAGTTTTGGTAATTTTACTTTTATGTGAATCTGCTAAGCAGGTTTCCGTAAAATACGCTGTAAATACGCTGTTATGTATTTTTGTTTGACGAAGCTGTGACGAGTTGGTAGTAATTGTTCGAAATTCTAAATTTGTGACTAACAGACTGTAGGATCCTTGCCTTTTTCGTGCCTATATTTCGTTGTTGTTTTTTTTTTTGGCTTGTGGGTGGGGAATCCCCACACACAAAAGATTTTTTCGGGGGGGGGGGGGATAAAGTGCATCAAAAATTGGTTTATATTTATCTTTGTTACCCCCCCCCCCCCCCCCACCTGCGAATACGACCTTGGTGGAGATTATAGTGCTTTGAAGTGTCGAATTAACTATAATCTTATGTTGTTATATTTTACATATGAAATGTAATATCCAAGGCTCAATATATCCAAGGCTCTATGTAATATCCAAGGCTTTTCTTCTTTTTTTCAGTTACACTTGAAGAACAGTCAGATGCTAAGGGCAAACATTACGATACTAAAAACCCTGTAATAACAATTATTGAGTATAGTTTGGAAACGTGGGCATTTCGAAAAATAGAACAAAATATACTAAGTATTTCCTATAGGAATTGTTTCTAAATAGAACGAAGCAGAACAAACTTGTGCGCAATTGTGCGGCTCCTAAGGGACCAGAAATTTGGAGAATTGTTGTTAGCAGTAACCGTAATTATATTGCTTCTCAAAATAATTTGTCCTACTTTGCTCCACTTTCATCTGCTCTCCTTTTTTTGTTTCTATTAAAATGGTTTGCTCAACGAAAATTAAATTTGAATAGTCAGGGAGTTTAAAGTGAGTTTTGGCCCTTGGCTTCTTAGTTTAAAAACATAATTTTAAGAATTCGCATCTCACTATTTTGGCTTAGTCGTGACGATGTAAATTGAACTGTTGGGGGGTGGTGCTCCTACACACCTGAAAGAGACAGCAGTTATGTAGGTTATTCTAAAATATTTAAATCGTGAAACCCTTCGTAGGCTTATACATAGCTCTAGTAAACTAGACAAGACACTTATAATTGATGCCCTTTTCAGCAGTGTAATATTTTAAAAAAAAGGATGGTGACTACTGCTGTACAATTTTCAGCTATAAGTAGCATTAAATCATTTATTTTGTCTATGTCTTCAATTAGTAGTATGGTTTCTATTGAAAATAAGCTGATGATCTGTTTTCTTTTTATAATGCCACCTTTTTTTTATGTATTTGTTGACCCTATTGTTAATGGATGCAAGTCCTGTTTAGATACTATATATTTTTTTTATTTTTTTTTTTAGAAAAATTACGAATCTCTGCTATCCATTGAGGACAAGATTCTTGACCTGCTTAAACCTGGGACAAAACTCAGTGAAGTCTACGAGAAAACCATTGAATTTGTCAAAAACGAACAGCCAAAACTTGTCGAAAAATTAACAAAATCCTTCGGGTAAGGTTCAATTGACTGCAAATAAATATTGCTATATTTTGTCATTTTTAGGTGATTTATTGGTGCTTTAACTGCAAAAACATATTTAAATTTTCACGAACTACAAAAATAATATAAATGAAAAGTGCCTGGTTCTGATAACTATCTCTGGAGTTTCTGATATTTTATTTAGATGCCGCTGCTCCTTATTTAGTGCCATATGTTTTTAGCTCCTTTTTGTTGATTTTTTGATCATTTTTTTCTAATTTGGCGCATGCTTCTACCAAAAACTGCGTGTATTGACATATTGAATTGTTCAATACATTGGAATATATTGAGCTGTATATATTTATTTAACTGTCTCATTAATTGAGAATTGAACGGACCGAGTCCGTTGATTTTGAATTGAATTTATCAAGTATTTTGGGCAATACGCTGCATCAAGACTGGGCTGGGTAATTGTAGATAGAGAAAAGCCAAGACAGATAGTCCAAGTAATTGAGAGGCAAATGTTTAAATGGCTGGGGCACGGGTAAATGGCAAGAGTATGAATGACTCTCTTATTGGACACATACTTGTCAGGTTAGTTTTTGGAAAGGCATGCCTGCCTAGAGCCTTGAGCCTAGCCATAAATATGGTTGTGTAAGTTTCCAGTTAACCCTTTAAACAATCAAATCTCATTTTCACTTATATTTAGATCATCCGTAACTACTATTCACTGTCTGCCAGCAACTAAGTCTCATGATATTATAGTTTTTATACCTTACTAGTTTCCTGGATCTGCAGCTGTTAAACTATAATCACGTTGCTGAAACCTGCTGTAAGAATTAGTTTGCCTTCCAACGTATTGGCACCAGTTTTAAATGTCGAAGTCGCATAAAATATTGTTTTGCAATAACGGCTTTGCTCGGCCTTGAATTTAATGTGCATAATGGGGATCTTGCAGTTAGGAGCCATATAGCTATGAAAGGGTTAGGAGCCATATAGCTATGAAAAGCTGAAATTTAGAAACTATAGGTAGTCTCTAAGAAAAATAGTCACCCCATCTTATGCCACCTGCCAGTTGATCATCTTACAGCTCATCGCCCCAATACCAATGGACTCTAGTTAGAATCCTTTTCCTTCCAAGTTTATGCTAAATAACTTTTATTAGGAAAAACCTCTTGAAAAAAGTCAAATGAAAATGTTTTTTTTTTAGGTATGCTCACGACCATACAGATAGTTAAACTTTGATATATTCACTGCAGTCTAGAAATCTGTATTATGTACCATCTATAATTCTATAATTATATCTATAATTAATCTGTAATAACATTCTATAATCTATAATAACATTTATAATTCCAAATGCTTTGGTTAAAAAAAAAACATGGTTTACCACGCGTTAACCAACTTTTAATGCTAATTTATATCATTAAAAATAAATCTGTCGTCTAATTATTTTTTTTAGCAGTTCTTTAATTTAATTTTATGTTTATATTTGCTGTAAATTGCAAAATCTTCCTAAATAAAGTCATCAGTTAATCTTAGTAAAATACAGTGCAAATTAATGACTGCAAAATAATTCTGCAATTATCGAGAATAGTGCGGAAACGCTCAAAATGACCGCAAATGGCGTGTATTTTGTGTCTTGTTTTTGATCCTCTTTAATCAGCATTAACATAGGTCATACCTATATTTAACAGCGGATTCTGAATATTCTGGTTTCACATACCTTCCATAAAGAAGCACAAAGTGAGTATTTGGAATGGGGGGTTGCAAATATTGGCGATTGGGATGTGAAAGGCTGGTCATCCCTTTGTTTGAGGCATTTATAGCTTGTTTTTAATTCTGATGAGTAACACTGCGTTATGTTTGGTGCTGTTATAACGTTTGCTACGTTTGTCGTAATGTTTTTTTGTATTGATGAATTTTTAGTCATAATTCAAAGCACTTTAGGAAAATGTGTTATTATTATTATTACGTTATTATTATTATTATTTTTTTTTTTAATCGCGATTTTAAATTCTCTCTATTTATTTCGATTAAACCTGAGATTTTTTTAATGTTGCTAAATTGATTTTTTTTTTTTTTTTTTAACTATTACTTTTTTTTATCGTAAAATAGTTACGGCCTGCCAACTATACAGAATATCTTATGAATTTTCAACACTCTTTGGGTTTCATATAATAAAGGCAGATAAACTATACTGTGAGTCTCTGACTGGGAGTAACTCTGAACCTGAAACTTTTCTGCATTTTAAATAACGTTCCATGTTCTTTACAATTCCAGGTTTGCAACTGGAATTGAATTTCGTGAAGGCTCTCTTCTGATTGGTCCGAAAAACGATGCCAAAATCAAACAGGGTATGGTTTTCAACGTCAGCGTTGGAATTACGGATCTAAAAAATCAATCAGCATCAGAGAATGAAGCTAAGACTTATGCTCTATTTATTGGTGATACAGCTGTTGTTAACGAGGTACTTATGAAGTTCTAAAATGTTTTTTATAGTATAAGTTTTGTATTATTCGCATTTATTTTTTGGGTTTTTTTTCATCCTTTCAAACATAAATTTTTAAGATTTACGTTGCTTTGATAGTGTGAAGTGTTGCAGGAACCTTTGGCCGGCTGTAAGACAAAGGTGTTGCGTGAGCAACGCTTTTGTTTTGTTTCTTTACCGTTTTACTAACGATGTAGTTGTCAACTCCTTAGTTTTCTCAGTCTTAAGAAAAATTATTTAAAAAAGTAATCACGTTCCTTTAAATTTGTCTCAAAACACGCTGCTTTTATTTAAAAACTGACTTTATCCCATATTGTTTGACGCCTAATCAATATTTGGCGCTTAAAACTTTCAGACCGGAATTTGTGTATGATTCTGGTTCAACAAGACACTTATGTGCCTATCTTCCAAATAAAATCTGACAGTGAGAGTGGCAGGTGGTGTTCGATAGGCCAATGGCCCACATCCTCTTTCCTTAAAAACAGATTGAAAAATTCTTACATGATTATGCTTCAAAGAAGTACCTTTCTGATAAAAACCTGTTGGCGAGGGGATATTGGAGGGATCATGGGCCCACTCTATGGTCTCAGATCATACAGGTCGAAAACCATTGTATGATTTCAATTTTAACAATATCCAACTTAAAAAATTTGATGTTGGTATTGTGGTGGATTTTAGGCGGGGGGTAAAATCCTTTCTCTGTTCCACTTCTTAAAAAGGTGCAACATTCCTGCCTTTCTTACAGGGCAGGGTTGCGAGCATTTGGCGGATAGCAGGATACAGTTAGAGGTCCTTACATACTGTTGGAGGGTCGACTTTATGTCTTCAATCGTACTGATTGAAAATATTTAAGTGACTGCTGTATGATATAAATATAAATATACCTGTGGGGATAGGTGATGCTAGATAGACCACGGGCCAGCGTTAGTCCTGTAATTATATATATACTGAACATCATTGCATAATTTCGATTCAAACAAAGTACAACATGCCTAACTTTCCGTGGAAAAGCTGGTGGGGGGGGGGGCACTGAGGGTCTTTATTCCAATTTTGTCTTCAGTAAGAGATAGAAAATAAACACGCCCCGAAATGCCCACATTTCTTGTCGGACCCTCGGAACTTTCAATGGGGTGTAACACATGAGCTTGTACCTTTAAAAAAGAACTGTATCAGTTAAAGTGATACCACTCCTGGATCTTTAAATTTTTCACCGTAAACAGTGCCCCGGCTAAGCTCATTTAACATCTAAAACAGAAAGGGCCTAAACATCATGTGTCTTATGTTCTTTATGGAATGATATCTATGTTGAAATGAGTTTCCTACTTTTTTAATATTTTTTTCTTACAAAAAAGACTAGTTTTCTTACAAAAAGACTAAAAACTCCAAACTGTAACAAATCACCGGTGTTACTCCCCTGTAAACAAATTCTTATGCTCTTTATAGACTGACATTTATGTTAACATGGGCTTCCTACTGTTCTTTTTTTTCTCTTACAAAAAAGACGAGGATCTCCAAATAATTTCATTGACATTGCATATTTAGGGTCAGCCAGCTACTGTTCTAACACAATCAAAAAAGCGCGTGAAGAATGTTTGCATTTTCTTGAAAGAGGAAGAAGATGAGAGCGGACAAAGCGAACAGGAAAATGAGCCTCCAACGCCTCCTGAACAGTTAGGAAGAGGAAAGAGATCAACTGTCCTTGAAAGCAAACTCCGCGTAAGTAACTTTCTCTCTCTTTCTCGACCCTATTTTCTTGATTGGTGGAGCCTGAGAAATATCCTAAATCATTTTATATGGTTTTATTTCAAAGTTCGACGTGATTTATTAATTACCATATTGCCCACCTAATTGCAGTTGCTTGATTTTGTTTTGTATGTGTTTAATGGGTTTGATTGTGTAGGACCAATTTTACTCTAACAAATAAAGGAGTCAGAGTTCAATTTTATTCTCATCATATTCTCTTGGGATAAATATTTTCAAGGCTATGCCTTGGTTTCGCTTTCTCCTTAATGTAAGTTACTTTTTCTCTTTATTCTTTGTTTTTGTTTAACGTATTTGTAAAAAGAAATTCTGGTTATTTAGATTGTATTTTTAATTAGTAAAGCGAATTTTCAAAAGTAGAACTTGTGTATTTTCAAAACGAAATCTCGAGTGTGAGCGTTGGCTTATTTCTTGTTATTTTTTTTTACCACATCATTTTTGGATCGTTGCTTGATCTTTGCACTTTACTTTGTAATACCGTATTTATTTGCTCTGTATTGCTCAGTTGAAGATTTCATATTCTTTTTCCATGTCTGTCTGACGACAGACATGCAAAAGAAAAAAAAATTCACCCTTACCAAGTATAATAGCTAGATTCTTATCAAGTTGAAAACAGCACTAGTCGTTTTGAACGTAATGGTTTTTACTTCCTAATTATCATCAAGTATGAAAATGATAAGAACCAAAGGTAGAGAAATTATAATGAGGTTAATTATAAATTATAGAGGTTAGAAAAATAATTTGGTGGAAGTAAAATAAATCAAAGGCAATTGGTAGCTCAACGTGAAAGAAACAACAAAAACATCAGCAGTTCAATTACATTGAATATAAGTTGAAAACTATATAATTGTTTGATGATCGTAAAAAATGTAATTCTTTTCGGGCAACATTTAAATAAAACAACATTTATCTTTCCAGAAAAAGATAAATTTCCGTGTGTATCCATGTCAGTAATGAAAGAACTGGAAAGACGATTTTTTTTTTCTTTGATTCCTTTGATCATATATTGTTGGTTGCCTCTTTTCTTTGTAAAAATCTATGAGATCACAAACACAATACCTATTTAAATAAAACGAGAGCTCATAATTGATTGAGCCGGTACATCAAATTCAGTTTAATGTGTAACCAGACAGGAAAATGCGCTTAAGATTATGCTATATAAAGAAGAAAGTTTTAATTGAACCTTTTAATGAAACTGACTTTAATGCTGGCCGTCTAACTTGCATCAAGAAAAGGCATTTCCGATGCCATTATTAGTATAAACTCAATCTTTACGATCTAATTGATTTGATAACTGAAATTTAATTGCCTTTTATGTTCTAATTTAAACGATAATTTGGAGTTAATTTGTAAACTTTACATTGTAGTTTCTCACTTCCAGATTTTTCATTTTAGAAACTCTTGGCTGGATTCATCTGTTTTATTACTCAATTCGGTTTTCTTTTTCTTCATTTGATTAGCCTGAAGTTCCATTGTATGAACTTCCCTTTTTGAGTCCAATCTTTAATGTTAAGTAGTTCTGAGAATAATTTTCCTCAATATATTTTTTCAATTATTGTAACCGTCGTAATATCAAAGGAAAGGGAATTTGTATTCAGTTTTACTAACGGTTTGGATTGTCACGATAATCACTTTTCAGGACTTTTACATGCATTTTTTTACATATTGATTCAGTTTCCTTGAATTGATGGGAAATATTCGGTTATTGTTCAGTTTCACTTTTTTCCGTGATGGTTTTTGCTTTGACACATATTAGGCCCGTTCTTTTGCACTAAGATCTCGCATCTTTTTGCAAAGATTTCCGTTCTTTTCGCTCATCTTTGTTCTAAGATCTTACAGCTCACTGACGTTAGCAAAAGGTGTGAAAGGCGCCATCTTTCTGCTATATAGAACAATGATGAGAGAACTTAGATGATATACTCATCTTTGTTTTTAGACCATTGATCAGAGCAGAATGATGAAAGACGTTTGCATAAGAACGCTATAAGATGTAAAATCTTAGTGATAAGATTTCACTTTTGAGCGTTCTTTGTCAAAAGATATAATATCTTAGCACAAAGATGAGTAAAAGAACGGCCCTATTGTAGTATTTTCGGGTCTTATTCAGAATCCTTTCAGATCTCTTCTTGATGAATCTATTTATATATATATATATATATATATATATATATATATATATATATATATATATATATATATATATATATATATATATATATATATATATATATATATATATATATATATATATATATATATATATATATATATATATAATACATATATATATATATATATATATATATATATATATATATATATATATATATATATATATATATATATATATATATATATATATATATATATATATATATATATATATATATTATGTATGTATAATTAAGTCATTCAGGAGCAGAATAAGCTTCCTCTTCTTTTTCAGTTCACAAAATTTAACGTTAAAGCAGTTGTTAACTTTGAGTAGTAATAATCAAGATATTCTTGAAGATATTATTGTCCAAAACTGATAGAAATTTCGTACATTTGATTTTTCGTACACTTTTGGACCAACCTCACTCCAAAACGTAAGATGATCCGTAAATTGTATTCAGAACCAATAGTATAAATTTTTTGTCATTTTTGTGTTTAATTGCTTTGAAGCAGTAAGTCCATATGCGATTTGGTCAGTTACCTCCATTATAACGATGTATTTCTAAACTCTAAAATCAGTGTAGACTTGCTTCAGCCCAATTATACAAAAATAACAACTGTCCAATACAAGGTATACAATTGACAGTCGCATCATGTCTTATTCCTTTAAATTGTTCTTCGTTTACTCACTGTTTTTCTTTGAAATTAATCGTGCTTGATTCTTTTCATGTTTAAAGGGAGAAACTGTAAGTTGATGCATGTATTTTTATTACTTGTTTTTCTCTCTCATATGCTACTAAAGAAACAAAACCGGAAATGTGATAATAACGAGCATGCAGAGGCCAAAAACCCGAGCCTGTTCTTTGCGATGGTAGAAGGCCGGAGTTGCCAACAATAGCGAGGAAAGGGAAGCAGTGCAGGGCTATATTTGTAAGGGGTCGAAGGCTGGAGCCGTCATTGGTGCGGGCCAATGGCAGAAAAGTGAGTGGGGGGAGGTCTGAAAAAGCCTATTTTATAAAGGGTATTAGATTGTAAACTAAACTTCTGAATGTAATTAGGACTTCCTTGGGCGAGAAATAGGAATAAGACAACGCACTACCTAATCTATTCCAAATTGTACAAGTGTACAAACGCCCATTATAATGGTGTTTATTTCACCTGATTTGTATGAAAATTGGAAGGAATAGTTTAATCATTTAAATATGGATTCCGAATTGAGGGGGGGGGGAGTCCGTAGTCATGATAGTTGTCTAAAAGTTTGGAGATTTTACTGAATTTTATTTAAATACGTCCAAATTAGAGAATGATAACTTTATTTATTTGCAATCAAAAGTAATCATGATATTCGCCATTCACAATCTAATGTGAAACTTTGGACATATCTTCGTAAGTTGTCCATTATGACGTATGTTGAGTTTGGCTGTCATTAAGTCAACAGGCCTGTAGAGTCAAGACTAAATGCCTGTTATAGCACTTGCCATAGATCTAGGTTAGAACTTCGACTCTGAGGCACGTCACTGCTAAGTCATTGAAACACGTAAAACAATTAGAGTATATATTTCACGTTATGTCCCAAGTCTGGTTAAAATTGTTTATACGAGGCGAAAAGAAAAACCAAAAGTCATCAAATTTGTTTCATAGTCAGTTGTCTATCTCAACGCATTGTTTTCTGCAATTTTTAGATAAATAATTCGGTTTTTTGTTGAAGACCGATCTTAGTCTTAACTTGTCTTCTTAAATCTGTCAAAAATCCCTTGCAACCATAAAGACCATATAGAAAAAACCATTCAATAAACACCATAAATCTGTTAACGTTTCATATGCTTCATCTGCATTTTTTTCAAAAAAAAAAAAAAAAAAAAATCGAGAGAAAGAAAGACTAGCCAAGAATTCTACGAGGCACCAGATAACAAAAACCGTAGCGTATATCGATTTGTAAGGAAAAGAGCAAGTAGTTTTCTCCATTCCGACTAACATATAATTATAAATATACATTTAGTGCATGTACTTAGTAATATGTGGCTATAAAGTTATTCAGAAAAGTTGGTTAGCGACAAGCAATATTAACGTAAAGGTTTTATGTACTAGCATAGTTATTTTCTTTGAATTATCGTCAAAAAAACGTCATGTACAATCATTTCACCCAAGTGTTTAATCAGACAGTGCAAAATTTTGATTTGAGTTTAGTGAAAGAGCCTTTTGTAACTATTTTGAATGAATGCTTCGAACTGAATGCTTTTTCAATTTTTCGTACAAACAAAAGACTAGAAACTAGTCATTTATTGTGATTTTTCGTTTCCTTTTATCAATTATGATTTTTGGGTATATTGTCTTATTTTTTGGCCATTGCTAAAGCACGGATAATTCTCGAAAAGAATTTTTTTTCTTTATTTTAAGGAGAAGTGGGGCTAGGCACAGCTTTTGGTGATTCCCCTTTTGTTGGCTTTTGCTTCGAAATCCACATCTATCCATCTGATTCCAAGTACTATTTGTAAAAGACTAGTTTATTAAGTGCCCTAACTTTATTTGCATACTGATTTTTATCCGTGGTTAACTTCTTCAACCAATTGGAATCACGCAACGACTTTTAATGCACGATTCCGATTGGTTGAAAAAGTTTGATGACTGGAAAGAATCAATATATAAACAAAGTTGGCTATTTTGTATTACTTTAGTCGGGTATCAAGAGGTCGTTTCTCGATAATTGTAAATTTTCAGAAGAGCAAAAAAATCTCACAACTTTTTGTTACCCGTTTGACAATCGTAAAACAAAAACGGATTGATATGTAAAATCGATATATATCAATCCGTTTTTGTTTTACTGTTATCGGAGGGGAAATAAAAAAAAAGTGTGAGGTCTTTTTTTTTGCTCTTTTGAAAATTTACAATTATGTAAATACGGCCTTTGGACACCCGACTGATGATTTACATGTTTTTCCTGTCTTACAACTTAAAATGTTAGTTGTTCGTAAGTGGGAGGGTAGTTTTTCATGTAGTTTCTTTTTTCTCAGACTACCGTAAATCGTCTTATTAGATTTTATTGGGAAATGCGTTTTGCACTATAAACCTGCAAAAAGAAAAAGTACCTCAATTGCAGTTCTTTTTTTTAATCCTATAGCAAGAAGGCTCTGCAGAAGAAAAGCGCAAAGAAAGACAAAAAGAATTGGCTCGCCAATTGAATGAGGAGGCCCAGAAGCGATTGGCTCAGATGTCTGGGAAAACTGATCAAGAAAAAGTGAGAAAAAATACAGTCTCATATAAAAGCTCCAAAGACCTGCCCTGGAAAGAACCAGAAGTTAAAGAATTAAAAATCTTTGTCGGTGAGTGAAACATTATCTAGTCCAATCAGAACAGTTGGTTTAAATAAGCGCAGAAAGCTTTTTTTCCTATTTATTCATGAATTGTATTTGCTACATGGTTTGACTGGGGCCCTGTTGAGGAGGTTTGCACTTGAAGCACCCATTTTGATATACCTCACCTTCAGCCTTAGAATCCGTTTAAGTTTAGAGCTCTCTTTAATCTGTGGGAATGGAGATAAAGTTTGGTAGTCTTAAATCTGTCTGGAACATTACGGTTTTATGTCAACTATCATTTGGTTAATGAAGTCCTAACTGCACAGAGAGGATCGTCTTTGAATTTTGTAGTGGCCTCTCTTCTTCAGGAAAGCGGGTAATAAAAATTGGCTTCAACTGTGACATTTGGACTTAAAATCTTTCTTGAACTGCCTCCTTCTCGGAAAAATGATCTAAACCTATCATTTTAACTTCTGACATAAATAATAGTTTAAAGGTGTTGGTTGCTCACAATCTTGTTGCTTTTTTAGACTGTATATAGTAAATATTGTCGTGCTTGGTTTTATGATTGAGAGTTGAAATATTTTCTTTAATATGTTAAGTTACAGTATAACTTCTATCTTCGGTAGTCACATAGAAGATGCAACTCACGAAAATGAATTAAAACAGTAATTTTTTTTTAAAGAAGCTGGAATATATTTACTAGCCCATCTGAAGCTCTTACCTTCCTAAAAGGGTTCTACCTTTGAAACAATTTGGAAATATTTCGGCCCAAATATGCTGTCCAATGTTGAACACAATTGTGAAGTTGCCTGTTTCTCTCTTGTCAAATTTTCATTTTTCATTTTCAGTTAAATGATTATAAAATTCACCTCAATTGGTTGAAATTTATGACCTGATTAATTCAAGCTCGCATACAAGGAAATAATATCAACCAGTATCATTTCGTGTTACCCTAGTAAAATTCTTAAATTAATTACCAAAACCTTGGGAACAAAACATTGTTAATTCTGTTTATTGGTTTTGTTTCTTTTTATTTTCACTTAATATCAGAGAGGAAATAAAATATTCAACTTTGATGAAAGGGAAGAAGAATTTATTGCATTTATGCCTCTCTTGTACTTTTGCTTTGCTCTTGGATCTTATTTCAAATCAAAATGTTAACCAAGGAAAACTAAACTTCATTCCATCCTTGTTTTGAATCTTTCCAGTTTTTAATTTTGTGCGGTATTTCTGCCCTGTCAGTGATACTTTTCTTTTCTTTTTTATTCGCATTACGCCCATGGTAAAGTACTTCAGATTCCTTCTGTTGTTTCCTATTTCCTTTTTTTTGTTCCGTAATTCTGCACTGTCACTGATACTCGTGTTTTTTGTGTCTGTGTTACGTCCATGGTAAAGCACCTTAGCTTCTACTCTTTTGTTTCCTATTTCCTTGTTGTTTTTTTTTTTCTTAGGTAATGTTGCACTGTCAGTGATACTTGTATTTTGTGTGTGTGCGTGTGTCTGTGTGTGTGCGTGTGTGTTACGCCCATGGTAAAGCACCTCAGCTTCTATTCTTTTATCTCCTATTTCCTTGTTTCAATTTTTTTTTGTGGTTCGGTAATGCTGCACTGTAAGTGATACTTGTATTTATTTTTTAATATGTATTACTCCCATGGTAAAGTGCCACATATTTCTTTCTGTCGATTTCTATTTTCTTTACATTACCTTAGACCCTCCTGTGCCACTAGAGGCACTCAGGGCATCCACGAAGAGCCGCCATTCGTCCTGTATATGTGCCACCGCCAAAAACATCTTCCTATTGGGGTTGCATCGTCGTTTGAATGCTGGACAAGTCCCGTCTATATCTGCGACGTAAGGTGTTTTTTGGCCGACCTCTCCTGTGGTTTCCCTGAGGTTGCCATTCCAAGATCTGTCTTGGGATCTTGTCATCCTTCATACGGATCACATGCCCAAGGTATCGCCTCTTTCGTTGCCAAATGACGTCTGTAACTATGGGCTGGCCTGAGATAGATCGGACTATCTGGTTCTGACGTGATCTCTCCAGTCGATATTCAGAATCCTCCGAAGGCAAGAATGCGTCTCTCTTGTTGTTGACTTAAATTCCAGCACTCACTGCTTTAGAGGAGTGCAGAAAGGACAGTGTTATTAAATAGCCTCCTTTTTAATTTCGTAGAATACTTTTTCGATCGCCATACTGGTTTTAGTCAATGAAAAGCTCCACAGGCTTGCCCTATACTCAACTGCACTTCTCGCTTGCTTGACCCTGCATTTTCCACCGTGTTGCCGAGGTACGTAAACTCTACGACCTACTCGACAGTTGAATCTCCACACTTTATGTTCAGGGGGAATTTGTTGTTGCCATTCTCTGTGTTAATCTTGAGGCCAAGTCAGCCAGTATTTTGATGGATAGTATTGAGGAGATCCTAGATTTTGGTCTTGTTACTTTCCATCAAGGCAATATCGTGAGCAAAATCCAGATCGGCTAGCTGCTTACCTTCTCCAATGTGGATGCCGAACCCTGTACAATCAATGAGTATGTAGTCGACAAAGAGGAACGGAGAAAGAACACAGCCCTATTTTACGACGGACATGATACGGAAATATTTAGTATTTCCTTCTTGGGTCCGAACACAGCATTCTGTGTTTTCACGTAATGCAACAATTAGGGCCACGATTTTATCAGGAACTCCATAGTATCGCAGGATTTTCCATATCGAGTCGCGGTCGTTGGAGTCGAATGCTTTCTCGAAGTCCACGAAAATCAGGTACATTTTTTCTCGCCATTCATTGCGCTCCTCAATCATCATCCGTAGTGTGTAGATAAGATTCGTGCAAGAACAGGACGGCGGAGACCGTGCTGTTCGTCCCGTAGGTATTTATCGAGGACTGTCTGGATGGGCTGAAGACTGTCTGGATGCGCTATTTTCTTTACATATTGAATATTAAACTTTCCGCTTTGATATATTTGTCTCGAGTTTTTTTTGTGTCAAAAAGTTCGAAACTTGTTTTGGGATAAGGCGTGATGTCACTAGACGAGTTTTGTGTGACAGACAGTAGCAGTTTCTTTCGATCAAGAAATGATTTAAACGAAAATAAGATGGCTAGATGGTTGCTAAATTTAGAAGTATTGAAGTGCTATTAAGGGATACAGAAAATTAAATGAGGCTCAAGTTGAGAGATGTACTGATAATATTGTCAATAATGTCATAACTACTAAGTCACCTGAACTTTCCTTCATCATTTCCTTCCTTTCCTTCAATTCATACGATTGTATTTTGTTTTTTAGATAAGAGATACGAGACTGTGATTCTACCTATTTTTGGCATTCCTGTGCCATTTCATATTTCGACAATTAAGAATATATCTCAGAGTGTAGAGGGTGATTATACATATTTAAGAGTGAATTTCTTTCATCCTGGTGCCGCTGTTGGAAAAGGGGATATAACCTCATTTCAAAGTCCAGAATCAACTCATCTTAAAGAAATGTAAGCTTTTTTCATTCATTTTTTTTCTTTTGATCTTAGTGCTAAACTTTTGTATAATTATACAATTAAAACTAAAAATGTACTAAAAACTGAAATTTTGGGTGGTTATTTTTACCTGCCCTTCCTTTAAAATTGCAACCTTGCTTCTATATTTGTCGCCTTATGTATATATATATATATATATATATATATATATATATATATATATATATATATATATATATATATATGTTATTAATCGTCATGGAAAGACAGTGTGATCTTCAAAAATACCTATATGTATATTTATTTCATACTTGCATCTGTTGGAACAAATGACTAGTTAAGCACAAACAAAATTTTGAATCGAGCAGAAACAAAAAATTCACCCTTGAGTAATGATGTGTTATTTAAACTCAAATGCTTGTGTTTTGAGCTTTATTTAACTTTTTTATTGGACTCAGTCATTCTTCATAATAGTTGTAGTGCTGCTTCTTCTTAAACTGGTTAAAAAGCCATGACGAAGTGTCAGAGACCAGATTCTCTTTACTTACCCATGCTCTTTGAAAAAAAAGATAAGTAAATCACGCAACTGCAGTGATCATCTCACATTTCGAGAGAGGACTAGTTGCTCTCTGATGAGACCCATCTTTATCTTTAGATATTAGCCTGGTGAAAGCTGTTCTTGGCTTCGAAATTTTCACTTAGAGATTCCTAAATTCTGACAAAACCCTCTAGTTTGTTAGCCCAGCTATTTTATGTGTGAAAGGTGTTTTTAGTTTAAAAATTTTGTTCAGGTATTTCTAGACTTAACAAATCTCCTTTTTTAGCCCCCTGGTGTTTCATGCGAAAGGTATTTTTAGTTTTGTAGTTTGAATGAGATATTCCTAAACTTTGACAAAATCCACCTTTAGCTGTTTAGGCGAGTTGTTTTATATAACAAAGGTGTTGTACAACCTCCCTTTGACTCTTCAACTAAAATTATGTGTTTTATACAAGAAAGGTGTTCTTTTACTCCTATTGTTACTTTTTTCAGAACTTACCGAAGTACCAACACAAAAGAGCCGGGTGAGTTGTCTGCGCCATCTTCAAATTTAAATACAGCTTTTAGGATCATTAAAGAAGTTCAAAAGAAGTTTAAAACAAGAGAAGCAGAAGAAAGGGAAAAAGAGAATTTGGTGAAACAGGATACCCTGGTATTATCGCAGAACAAGGGAAACCCCAAGTTAAAAGATCTATATATTAGACCGAATATTGTACAAAAACGAATTTCAGGTACGGTTATTTACTTTTTTACGTCCTGATGTTTAAATTGTAACCGTATTAGAAGCATACAAGAAAATCAGGCTGCACTTGAAGACTCGATGCTGCGTTGTTGAAGGGATGTTGTTTCCCCAAAAATTAAAGATAAAAGAAGAAGAAAGAAAGTGCTGTCGTTTTTCCAATAATATGATGACTTAGCTACCCTAGGATGGCGGGGAGGGGGGGGTCAGATTTTTTGTGTAAGAACAGCTCTTAGAGATATACTTAACCTTAGGGTCAATCCACGCCAAATCATCCAATCATGACGGCGCTTTAAAGTCAAATTGCTGTTAGCAAACTAACAGCTTGGCAATCAATGTTTCTTGAAAACCGGATTTTTTTTTTTTTTTTTTGAAAGCTATTCTTTCGTGAAAAAATTTCAAACTTTTCAAAATTACAAAAATAAGAGGTTTTTTGAAAAAAATAAAACCAACATTTTTTATTTTTTTTCCACTTTTTTTTACAATTTTATACATAGCCAGAAGAGGTTGGATAGAAAAAAATTGAGGAAATCCGGTAACGACGGAAGAACTGACGGCCAACCGAAGTTTTTGAACCCTTGTGCGAAAAAGCAGAACTCCAAAAATCTGTAAATTCTTAACGGTAAGAGCTAGGATACCATTTTTTTTTTTTTTCTTGTCCTCTTGTCACCAGGTACAAAGGGAAGTTTTGCATGTTGTCCTATCGCTTTTAGTTTCGGAGATATTTTCATAGAATTTTGACAAATTGTGAAAATTGTCACTTTTCATCCCCAAAAAAAGCTCTGTAGGCAACGCGATCCAGGAAAACTACTTATTAGAACCTAAACTACCAAACATGACCTACCTGAAACCGTAAAAACCTTGATGTAAAAATTCGATCCTGATTTTTAAAAGAAGATTGAAGTTCGACCGTTTTTCAAGTTTCCTGTTATCATAAAAATGCAGATTCTTCTATCGCCAATTATTATATTTTTATTTGGTTAGCGAACATATCTTTTAATATGGCCACTCATGCTGTATCTCGTGTAACCAATGTCAAACTTTTATAGTTTGAATGTAATTCATCAATTCAGGCACCTGGTATTCTTAGTATGTAGCATAGTATACTAAAGTTTTTTAGCCTACCCTTCATGTGAACTTGTCCGGAAATGGCTGATTTTATGTTTCTTGAAACAAATAGACGCTTCTTCAAAACTACTTAGATCAATTAAGTTAGAAAAAAATGAAATAATGAAAATAAAACAATTAATGGTTGCTTTCTCTGCTTTTCTTCTTGTAAGTTTTGAATGTTTCTGTAACAACGGCTGCTACATCTGGCTCTAAAACAAAGTTTCTTGCGGAGCGACTACGAGACTCTCGCAGCTTTTGTAGTAAGTTAGCAGCTGGTACTATGCACGTGTCGTCAGGCCGAGGCCAACGAAAACTTGAGCATGGTCCATTTGGGTGCATAAACTTAGCTTCAACTTCGCCACTCTCCTCATCAATGCTTACAACACACCCCACCCACCAATCAGAGCCATACCCACAGGCTACGTAGTCTCCCGAGTCCAGATCGGTTAAAAGGACGTTCTCGAAATCTAACCGCAACACAATAAATTCTTCTCTTGGCAAGATAGTACCCAAATCCGATAAAACGCAAGCACTGATATTATTTTTGCCTTTGGGCCTAAAACTGTGAAATGACTGAGTTCCAGGAATAGTAATAGCTTTCTCAAAGCGGTCTTCGAGGCAACTTTCAAAGTTTTCATTAACGTTATTTGACGAAACCCATAATACTGTAATGTTGGGTAGGGACTTATCTGCCCGCTCATAAAGATCGTGTGCCGTAAGTATCTGATTGTCAAATGGCCTTTGCAAGCTGGCGCGAGCTGCTAGTCTTTTCACAGTACCGCCAATCCCATCACACGCATTCTTTCCATGACACGAAGCAAAGAAATTCCACTCAGCATCTACCCCAAAGTCACTGAAATGGCAGCTCAAATTTGCAAAGTTTTTTCTGTTTTTGTACTGGGATCCTGCACCGTCGCTGAAATAATAGATTTTGCAAAGGCCGGGAATCATAACCTTAACGTGAAGCAATACGACTTTCAAAAAAGCGTGAACTGCAGCAGTGTTATGGTCCATGTGGTCGCTGATAACACACAAACTGTTGCTGAACAGGCTATCACCCCTACGCCAATATACCACAAACGGATGTAATGTTGCCTGAGAATTTTTCCAGTGAAAACCCTGAACTGCGTCTTGGACCAAAAAGGAAAAATTTTCTGCAAAGTCTAAAAGCAGGAGGACCTCATTGGAGCAGAGATTCTGCTTTAGTTGGTCTATGTAATTTTGCTGACGTACTGAAATGAAATGGTGTACTGTAAGGTTTCGGATTGACTCGACGAAATTCGGTATGAACACATCTATCGTTTCTTCTACTTGTCTAAGAACTGTTCGGTACACATGTACCCACTCTTTATAGGTCACTGAATCAGATTCAGCTAGTTCCTCCCAGAGAAAACTCTCCAAGTCGTTTTTTTTATCAACAAAGACAGTGCACTTGTGCACAGTGCACTTGCATGCACATTTCATTTCTGATAGAGCATACAACTTTGGACATCAAATCCTCGAGCGAAATTCTTATATCAGCGCCTAATGATTTAAGCTTAGCATTTTGGTGGTACAGACAAACACATACCGAATGAACCCCACTTGAGCCAGCTATAACACACCAGGGTGGCTTAAGCTCAGCAAATTTGCTGCGTCCGATTTTGAAATCCGGCTTGTCCTCATTGTCCTTCTTAAATAACTCGTAAAGTTCAGAAATATTGGCCAGCAGTAATTTCTTTTGTTTTTGTTCCCTTTTGTCATCGATTTTTATGGAGACGAAATCTTTCTTGCCTGGAAGCTGCCGGCTGTTGACGTCAGATTCATAAAAGTCCAGAACAGCCTGAACTACATGTGGCTTAAGAACATTAGGTGACTTTTTTGAGGTCAAAAGAGGCAATATTCCTCCCTCCTTTCTGATATTCCTAGCTTTTCTAACAAGGTATTCCGATACTTGGAAAAAATCAGATACTTTTTGCCGGGGCCATGTCGGAGGCACTAGAGTGAGAAGACTAAGTTTCCTAGATAATGTATCCGAGTTTTCAAGTTTGGTTTTCAGGGAAATACAGAAATCCTTTGTTTCTGTGTCGTTCATCAGAAAGGGGACAGATTCTTCAGCAGACTCCATAGAATTCTGAACCAATGACGAAGCTATGCATTTGCGCTTCAGCACAGGAGAGGAAGTACCACTGGTTGGAACACTCAAAGCGACATTAATGATTTTGGAAACGAATTCTGCAACCGTTTCGGACTTCCGTTTAACGTAGTCTTTTTTTTTGTCAAACAGAGATTTTTAAGGAATAAGGCTTGAGCGGCGAGGTCCCAATATTTTCAAATAAAGTTGAAACAACTGTAGCTGCGTTCGCTGCAGATTTTCTTGAGGAACAATCAGGCTGGGAATTGTATGAGAAAGATCCGTCGTTAGAAACTTGGGGGATATTAACAATGTCATCATCGGACTCTTCGTAGGCACGATCGTCAATTTCGGTGTGGCATTCAGCACACACCTTGTAACCGGGAATAAGTTTGAAACGAGACAAGGTTCTAGTGTTTTCTAGTGTTATAGCTCTTGTTCCTTTCCGAGGACAAGAGGTGTGCAACTCAAATGGATCACAGCAGATTCTCGGAACAGCCTTAGCAAACTGATGAAGGTAGAATTGCTCATGATGAAAGCAAATACGCTCTATGGAGCTAATAAATGTTCTCAATAAAATTGTCTCCCGACTCTGATCTGAAAGTTCGGTAAATTGTCTAAGTCCTTCTTTGCGAAAAAATGTTTTCTTGTGACACTCGCTATTTAAATGAAGTCCAACACAACATTTTTCAAGAGCTATTATTTCTAATTCCGACATCTAACAATCCTCACAGTACGGTATGAATTATACTTCATTCACGGTCAATAGCAATTATTCGACTGTGAGTGAAATATCTGAAATTCAAATAATTCGATGACGCATCCCACTAACTTACTCTGGAGAAAGGAATCGGTCAATTTGTGTGATTTCGATATTTGAATAAACTGCTTGGCAACAAAGAATTTAAACTTGCAGCAGTTCATTCCGCATGCATTTTGTTAACTTGAAAAACGGTCCAACTTAAATCTTCTTTTAAAAATCAGGATCGAATTTTTACATCGAGGTTTTTACGGTTTCAGGTAGGTCATGTTTGGTAGTTTAGGACCTAATAAGTAGTTTTCCTGGATCGCGTTGCCTACAGAGCTTTTTTTGGGGATGAAAAGTGACAATTTTCACAATTTGTCAAAATTCTATGAAAATATCTCCGAAACTAAAAGCGATAGGACAAAATGCAAAACTTCCCTTTGTACCTGGTGACAAGAGGACAAGAATAAAAAAAATGGTATCCTAGCTCTTACCGTTAAGAATTTACAGATTTTTGAAGTTCTGCTTTTTCGCACAAGGGTTCAAAAACTTCGGTTGGCCGTCAGTTCTTCCGTCATTATCGGATTGCCTCAATTTTTTCTATCCAACCTCTCCTGGCTATGTAGATAATTGGATAAATAAGTGGAAAAAAAATACCAACTTTTTTTTTTCAAAAAACCTCGTTTTTTGCGAATTTTGAAACTGGAAATTTTTTCCCGAAAAACTAGCTTTCAAAAAAAAAAAAAAAATCCTGTGTGTACTATCATTGAAGAGAACAGCTGAGAATTTTTTTCAGCAAAATTGGAATTTCACGCGCAGTCACGATTGGAGGATTTGGCGTGGATTGACCCCTTAGTAAGGGTAATAAGGATTCAGTAAACCCTTATAAAGATTAAGTAAAGGTAATAAAGACTAAGTAAAATAAGGACTTAGTAAAGGAAATAATATTAAGGTATAAGATATAAATAAGGTTATACGTAACCTTAGTAAAGGTTATGACATTCCCAACTAGATGATCGCGAAATAATATCCAGATATATAAAAAATATACTCTATTTTCTCGTCATGTATTTTCTGTCGATTTTTAGCTTTTTGTTTATTGTGAAACTATGAATTATCTGTTGTGTTTTGCTTTATTTTTGTATATATTTGGCAAGTTGCACAAATAATAGCTTTTTTTTTATTGATAGACTTAACGCCAATTTTTTGTATGTTTTATTTTAACAAGCTGGTCTGCTCCGAAGAAATCCGGGAAATCAGAATATGGTGAGCGAAAAATAGATTTCTATAAGGGGAAATGGCTAGGGTATGGGACTCTATAGTTTATAAACTCTTCAATCTTTCAGTTATAGGAACGTTCCGTAAGTAATGTTTATGCTAAGAAAGATAAAGATGACGTTTAAAGATACACTGGTCAGTCTAGGAAGTATATGTCACGTTTCTGGATCATACGTAATTCAAAACAATTATATACATAGATGGTTCTTGAAAATACAGGCTTCGTATAGGCATACCAAACTGTAATCTGTATCCTACCTTTCCAAGAAATTAGGTCACTACGTCCATCCGCCTTTTGTACCTTATACCTTTATTATTTAGACAGGTGTCTCTTCAAAAAGAGGTGGCTCCTTTTTTCCACCAAAATTTTACTGGAGATCTCCTTCCTGGTAAAAAATGGGAGATATGAGCTTGAACCGCTCCATTTATTCTTTTCATACTTTCCAGAAAAGTAGTTTTAGTTTTTCTCCTTCCTCACGTTTTTAAGATCAAACCTTTTGTACCTTAATAAGGTACTTTTGTACCTTATACCTTTATTATTTAGAAAGGTGTCTCTTCAAAAAGAGGTGGCTCCTTTTTTCCACCAAAATTTTACTGGAGATCTCCTTCCTGGTAAAAAATGGGAGATATGAGCTTGAACCGCTCCATTTATTATTCTTTTCATACTTTCCAGAAAAGTAGTTTTAGTTTTTCTCCTTCCTCACGTTTTTAAGATCAAACCTGCATACACCTTTCTTTTGCTAAGTTGTTTTTTGAATTAACAGTGCCTCTAGGGAGATTAAACGATATTTTTTTTTGTTATGAAAAACCTTGCGTATTGAATTGTACAATCATGTTTTTTGGAATTCAAGACACGTTTTATTTGGCCGTTTTATATACACGTTTCATTCGTTTAATTTAACTTCTCCACCTTTACATTTCTTTTTGCCTATCTTTTTACTCGTTCCTTTTCATGTTTCTGTCTAAATTTTTATGCTGCTGGGACGTTAGAAGCGCACATCAGAGGTTTAATCAATGTATTAGCTATAGTTAAGTTTAAAAAGTTTTGAAGATTCATATTTTTCTGAACTTGCATGTTTTCATGTAAAAGATGAAAGTCTTGTCTCATCCAAGGACCTCTCTAAGGAAAATTAGGGTATCTCAGTTTGCTTGCTTGTGGATTCTCTTTGTATACTCATTTGTATTTTTGTATAACAGTTCTTTAAACGCTTTTTCTTCCTTATAGGAACGTTAGAGGCTCATACCAATGGCTTCCGATACACTTCCATCCGGGGTGATAAAGTGGATATTTTGTATAATAACATTAAGCATGCCATCTTCCAGCCATGTGACGGTGAAATGATTATTCTGCTCCATTTCCATTTAAAGGTGTGGCTGTGAATTTTATTCATTTTTTATACAATCTTCTTTCATTTAGCTTTTCTTTTAAATCACTGTAAAGTCTTATCTTGAAAGCTTGTTTTTTGTTTATAAAGACTCGTAATTTGTGCCTTTTCGAAACCGTTCTGACCAAGTCCACTTCTTAATAAGGTTTTCAAAGTTTGGGCATTACATTACTTGGTTGGGCCTCAATCTTGTATAGTCACAAAGACATTTCTTAGAAACAAAGAGTAATGCAAAAAGCAACGCACACCGTTGTGTGCTTTGAATAGTTTTATAAACCAATTCATCCAAATCCACTCTAAAAAATATTGACGAATATTCTCCAAACTTAAGCGTTTAAGAAAATTCTAAGTATTCTTGTGCTTACTTGAATATATGGTGAATGTATTAAAAATAGAGCCTATAATGATTTTTTTTTTTCTCGTTGTTTGTTTTATGGACTTGAGATAAATGTTCTTGAAGGGCCCATATTACTGATTCACTTTACCTTAGACCTTAGATCCGCCTGTGCCCCCAGAGGCACCCAGGGAATCAAGAAGGAGCTGCCAATCTTCCTGTTAATTTGTTGATACCAGCTTGTCCTCCCACAGACTCTGGACTAACTTGTGCAGGCTACGTAGATCTGTCTGGTCTCATTGTTTCTGAGTCTGCCTCTGCGGCATGACCTCGTTCGTTGCCAGTGGTGCACTGCATGGGAGATTGTCCAAACGTAGTAAGTGGCTAAGGTATCACCACCTGCAATCTTTTATGGCATGTGCCACAAGAAGCTGGCCCGTCTTGTCCCGGATGGATTGATTAGTTATCCTTTGCTACCTCTCTTGTTCCTAGTTCAGGTTCCAGGTCTCGGCTGCGTAACATAGAAGTGGTATAAGATTGCTTATTCAGACGATGACATCAGGACAAAAAAAAAATGATATCAGGACAAAAAAACCTTATACCTAGGTTACTTTTAAAAAGCTCTTCTAAATATCACTCCTCCCGAACTGAGAACATTTAGTTTCCAAAAATGATGGATGCAATTATTATATTTATTATATTTTTTACCCCTTGCTCGTTTTTTTTAGCAGCTGTCCTATTTTCTGATTAAAATATTCTCATTTTTAGAACGCAATTATGTTTGGTAAGAAGAAACATAATGATGTGCAGTTCTATACAGAAGTTGGCGAGATTACAACGGATTTGGGAAAACATCAGCATATGCATGACAGGGATGATTTAGCCGCTGAACAGGCCGAAAGGGAACTGAGACATAAACTCAAATCGGCGTTTATTAGTTTCACTGATAAGGTCAGTTTCTCACTTGAGGCTATTGATTTCTAGAACATATTAAGCATAAATAATTTTCGGTTCATAAGGACATTTTGTATAGAAACTAAACATTTTTGGCTAATCACTTTTATGTTTATGTTTTAATGGTAAACGCCCTTTGTGTCTCAAGACCATGCTTATTAAAGATTGAACTTTACTGCATGTATTTCTTGTTTCTGTTTTTGAATTATTCTTAAATTATCTTCGTCATAACCAACGGTGCACCAACAACACACCATTATAGGAGCCGAGGGAGGTGCTAGTGGATGATTTAAGGGAGACAATTTTTTTTATACCCTTTTTCTTCTTCATGAATCTGCACATGTTTTCGGGAACATCTTCTTTATTTAATTTATCCAGCTATTCTATCTTTAAACTCAACTGTCCTGTGATAAAAGCAGACAGGTTTTGGGCAATATCTATTTTCTTTAAATGCATTTATTAGAAATATTACTAGTATGGTTCGGATTTCTCAATTCATTTTGATTAATTCTAGGTGGCAAAAATGACGAACAGCGAGATTGAATTTGATACACCATTTAAAGAGCTTGGATTTCCTGGTGCTCCATTCAGAAGTACAGTCTTGCTACAGCCCACCTCTGGCAGTCTTGTGAATCTTACGGAGTGGCCTCCTTTTGTAGTGTCATTGGAAGAAGTTGAATTAGTCCATTTTGAGAGAGTTTCTTTCAGCCTCAAAAACTTCGACATGGTCTTTATTTTCAAGGATTATAATCGTAAAGTGTCAATGATTAATGCAATTCCAATGAACATGTTGGATCACGTCAAAGAGTGGCTGAAGTAAGTTTCTTTTCTAGATGATCAATTAATTCAACAAATAAAAGGTTTCAAAACTTAGTCACGTGCAATTTCTCTTTTCCCGTAATATAAAGAAATATATTTTGAAATTCAATTTTGACTGGTCATTCAAATGTGAAGATGGCGAAACCACAGCAGATACTACGACAAAAAGTCTGTTCTATTCAAAAGTACTAGTTCACTTGATTTTAGTTGTTCATCTTCTCATGGAAGCTTATCCCCACACTACTTGGGAAACAGTCTCCCAAGGCCGCAAAAATGGTTACTTGGCCTGTAAAAATATTAGTATCTAATATTTGTTTGTTGTTATTGCTTTTTGTTGTTTTTACATAGGTAAGGTATACCATATATAACACATATGCCATAGTATTTACTAGTTTTCACTAGGTGAACACTGTTCTTTCTTGACGAAAACGTCTATCAAACTAACTAATATAACAAAGAATAAGGCAGGTTCTGTTTTATACAATTCAAGACTACTTTTGCTATACAGTTCTAAATCTTCTAACTTGGATGAAATGAATATTTCATTCAGATTTCAAATATCTCTCACTGTTTTGAAGGCTAAAAGACCCTATTGCCAGTGTTTATGAACTTGAAATCATCACAAAAAGTTGAAAGTTAGTCATCGAAAAGAAAGTAAATTAAAAAAAAATAACCCCCATTTCACCAACAGTTTAGCTATAGGCGAAAATTTTATTTGGTTATTAAAACGTTATCAGTGATAAAATCACGTCCTTTGTGCTGCACACCCTTCTTCCTTTCTCTATCTTTCTTTATCCTTTTCTTTCTCTGTTTATCTCTTTTCCATTTACTCATACATCCAATTGCTAGTTCGAAAGCTCAGCAATAGTTCGAAAGCTCAGCAAAACCCCAAAGCCGGTGAACTATACGAAAAACATAGGGAAATACTTTTCTTGTCTTCGTGTATCTTTTCTTTTACCCCCCTGTCACTTTCAATACGTATTTTATGCATGAGATTACACTCATGTATTCAATTGGGAGGGGAGTTCCCCCTTCCCCAATTTAGAAATCCTCCCCATTATTTTCTACAGTTTCGCAATAATTTGTACGTTTTTTTGTTTTGTCTGAGCGTTCGATAAGATGGGCGTATTTCTGAAAATTGTTGGCTAAAACTAACTCCTGTGTTTTTAATCGGAGAGCCATTTTTGAGCAACCAAAATTTTTTTTTTTTTTTTTTTTTTTTGAAATAAAACCTCATACAATCCATGAACAGCCACTAAGATACTGATTTCTTTTGGATGAAGGCCATTTCTTATTCCAATTTTTTTTTTTTTTTTACCTGAAAAGAAAGTCTAAATTAATTACTAATATTTTGCTTTTTATCTTAAACCGTTTCTTGGTTTTGCATTGCGGAACTCCTGAAACCAGGTTCTGTCAGCATTGTTTCTCTCGCTATGCAGTGTGCCCCTGATCAAACAATTATTTATGTACCTATTTATTTCTAACCCTTCATACAATACAAAAAAAGTACACAAAGACGGAGTATAACATAGAGAAAACGAAAAAAGGGAATAATTAAAGAAGAAGTCATGACAATTTTTATCAGAACCATTAATAAGGATAAAATGCTGAATAACAGTTACATACATATAACTTTAAACATCACTGTATAAGAAGGGGATACAATGGATGAAAACTCATTTTGCGGTTATGTTTCAAAGTACGTTTTGATAGAGCTATTGCTGGGGCGGCTATTTTATGCTTCCTGAATTTCGATTCAATCAATTCGATGCTGAATTCGGATTAATGCTGCATTTCAGATCCACGGGGGTAAATGAAGTAAACATTTTGCAAATTTAAAGTATACTGAACGGAGTTTATGTTTATCTGTCTGTGAGAAAATTTTCCAAAATGGTTCTATGTATAGAAAATGCGGTAGCGCTGTTGAATTATATAGTAATGCGAGGATTATTCGGATGAAACGTTTTTTAGTACGGACAACTAAAACCTAAGACCCACCACATTTTTTTCCCAGGATGCAAAATCAGCAGCAAATGGGTTAGATATAGGGACGGCCGAATTAGTAGACCAAGAAAACAAGTTTTTCAACTGGCTTTCCTAAAGAACGTCCTAGCTGGACTGACGGGGTGGAGGCCGAATTACCTCAACTGAATAGAAGAGCCTCAGATTTTTCAGAATTAAATTCCAAACCCAGTTTAGAATATTCACTCAAGTGTGCTGAAGTTTCCTTGGATGCGCTGTACCGAGCTGCTAAGATTAAGAACATCATCCGCATAACAGACAAATATCACGTTTGTTGGTATCTCAATACATGAGAATGTGTATTTTGATTGAGCGTCTAAGACACCGTTGTTTAAAAGAATAGGCGAGGTGATAGCACCTTGGTGCGTACTTTTATAAACAGAAAAAAAAAATATTCAGATCATTCGGTAGGCTACTGGGACAAGAAAGTCTATTTCGTTGAGCATGTGTTAATTTAAGATGAATTGGAAAGCTTAAATGGATTCATAACTTTAAGGCATACTTTAAGCCACGAATTTAAGTTTCTCAGGGTGTGAATAGCAGATGGGTCAACGTCTCTTTTTGCTGTATGAAGGAGCATGGCTCCATGTACCAACGAGTCAAATGTACGCCTAGCATCCGTGTGCTGCTTTAACGAGACTTTTTTGGGCCAGTTCACCCTCCATTAGGACAATTAACTACAACACTAAGGGCATCGACACACCCTATTTTATTCTGAAAACCAAATTGGTATGGCAGAACGCTACATTTCTTCTTTACCTCATCAACAGAAAAACAACTCAAACAGTCTACAGAATGTAGTTGGGATTGTTATAGGTCTAAAAGTCGAACACTCGCCTATAATTCAACCTAATTTGACCTAAAATTCGGACGACGGTAATGTAAAAGTATCGAAAATCATCTGCATGAGCAATCCTAGGTGTGACATTAGCAAAGGGATTCCATGGATAACATATAGTACACTAATATTATCTGTGCCAAACCAAGCTCTTTGTTTCAGCTTTGGAGACTGTCGTTATTATGGCTTTCATTGCAACAACATAGTGAGACTCCGGGTAAATAGATAGAAATTCATGAAGTTCGGATATATATTTAGACTCTTAAGTTGGATCTGATGCAGTGAATTCATTGAAAAAATGTGTTTTCCACTCAGATAGGGGGATATAAGAAGCTTCGGGAGTATTCGAGGATTTGGTGTTTGGTGGAGCTAGGGATTTCCAAATGGAATCGCGCGAAGCAGAAACTCCAAGCGAATATGAATCAACAATACCTGCACGGTGTCGAGCTAGCGAAATATATGCAACTAGAACCCGTCGTTGGAACGGTATACAAAATAAATAATGGTTTGCCTTCGATTGGACAAAGTGCAAGGCAGACTAGACTAAGGGCTAGTAAAGCTAGACTTGTGTTAATAGACCACAAGCTAGTAAAGAAAAAAAGATAGCCCTTAGTAACCAAAATTTATAACGTTAAGTGAGAAAGAATCACCCTTTGAAGCTGATTCTGTAATGATGACTATTATTTCGAAGAATCTTAATGATAAAAGTTTGTTGCGAAAACAAATTTAGTTGAAATTTGAAAAATAGCCCGAAACCCCTCAAAAATGGCTTCGGGTTGAAATGAAAACTTCACTAATGGATTGTCCATAGCTGAAAATCTCACATAGGAGAAGTGCAATCTCCCATCTTGACCAACAAGGATAATCACACGCATGGTTACAGTTCTGAGAAGTTATTTAAATTAGCGCATAAATTTATGCATATAAATAGATAAGCAACAAACTAAAGTGCACGAGTTAAAGATTTGGAAATTTTTGGAATAATAATTTCAAATCTGCCAGGAAAAGGTCGGAGCTGTCAACCGTAGCAGAAGAATTAAGGGGGGGAGGCGACACGAATCCTACGAGGACCCATCAATGAACTGCCCAAGGTGCAAGTGCCAACTGATATAAGTGATGTCTGAATCCCTAAGGCCCAGTACAGTGAAGTGGGAGCCAATGTGTAAAGGACGAAAGTTTGAGCCCTGAACGATGCAAGAGCCAAATGTCCGAGCTGTTGACTGTAGCGCATGAAGGGAGTGTAAAAAAATAACAAAAACCCGTTTTGTTGGCAAAACGTACCTATTTTTAGTGTTTTTCCTATACCAACATTCTTTATTATTTAACATTCGGTACTATTTGCATATTTTTGGCGGATTTCATTTGAAAATTGTGCCTCATCTCCTTAACAACTTCATCCGTATGTTTGTGGGGTAACTTGCCTTAGGTGGTATTTAGAACTAGCTCCCCCCCCCCCCCAGTGTCTGTGTGGTGCCAAACACATACAGCTTCTAAAAAGATACCCTAGGGGGTTGGCCCGAAAGACACAAACTCCTATAAAACTGTCAAATTTTTTTTCTTACGGTCTAACCCCCCCCCTTCTTCCTCCTCTATGATTGCTAGACCTGCATACGTTTTTTGTTCTCTACTGTCTAACAAAATCAAAACGCCAATGATCCATTTTCTAATAAGCTTCTTTTCCCAGTTCATGTGACATTCGTTACACTGAGGGAACACAATCTCTTAACTGGACAAAGATCATGAAAACGATCACTGAGGATCCTGAGGGCTTCTTTGAAACAGGAGGCTGGAGTTTCTTAGATCCAGACTCTGGCGATGAAGCAGAAGTTGAAGACGAGGAAAGCGAGGAGGATGAAGCTTATCAGGTAAAGTGTTTCTCATTTACCTCGCCTGTATCTCTTACTTTCTCCTTTTTAACGTATTCAGTATATTTCTCTCGGTTCCTAAACTTCCTTCTCTCTCTTCTTTTCCTCTTACTCTTTTTCTCTTTCTCTCTCTATTTATCTCTTCTGAAAAAGGACAAGTCCTATCAATTTCTGCTAAAATATTCTGTTTCAACCCCATATTCTTGTCAGCAGACACGTACTTAGGAGTAGGGGAGGTTAGACATCTGTGTTCCTTCTCTAGAATATTATGATTTCACCCATATTGTCCGTAGCCTAGTATAATCTGGCTGGTTCTTGTGTTTTGAACTTAACTTTCTATGTGAAAAAGGGAACATGTTTCTTATATACAAAAAAATTGTGTAAGTTAAACTGCAACTAATTAAGTTTTTTTTTTTTTTTTTTTTTGCTTAACCTTTCGTATAAAACTTGCTTGTTTTACATGCAATTGTGGATAACATTTGAAACTCTGGAACCTTCCTTACGGAGAATTTTTGGGGCAGCTCCCAGGACGCATAAATTGACCTCCCAAGTCCCAAAGATGTCTGTTTTAAAAAATCATAAGAAAATATATACTTTTTTTTTATATTTAGCACTGTTGAGATAAGACAAATACTCTGCTTAATCGCCTAAATTCTGGGAATTGGTTTAAGAGGAATTAAGTTCGTTTGACATTGTCTTTTGGAAAAATAAAGGAGTACAAGGAATTTAATAGTACTGTCCCGTTCTTTGGTTACGCTTTGGGCCTGGCTCTTATTTTGTCGTCTCCAATCAAGATTAATTCGCCATTCAGAGCTTGAATTCATGACTTTTTTTTCACCGAGTTAAGCATGAATTAAGTGTAAGTGATTGTTTTACTGCTGTAATATTTTAATCGCTCTTCAATTGTCCTTTATTTATTCTTTTTATTTTAATTTAAAGTAGCGTTTTACTACAGTAAGAAAAAGGAAAATATATTTTATTTCTCTATTTTTCTTCTATTTTTATATAGTAAGAGTCAAAATTTATGCTTTTTTTTTCTCAGAATAGTCTAATTACTTTAAGATTTATCAATCGGATCTTTTTTCGTCTCTTTGAACAAAATGCGTATAATATGCGCTGGCCAAAAAATATTTGTGTATTTAAAACTAAGTTGAATATTTGATAAACTTATTCTTTTTTAGCCATCTGGTTCAGAAACTGGTGAAGATGAATCAGAAGAAAGTGAATATTCTGAAGCGGATTCCGATGTTTCCAGTGATTATAGCGGTAGTGGTAAGAGACCGATTATTATATCCATAATCTACTTTATATAATTGATAGTATCGGTAGGCTAAATATCACTTGGTCAATAATTAAACTGAAAACCGTGGCAATGCTTATAGATTCATAGTTTTTTTTTTTTTTTTTTTTTTTTTTTTTTTTTTTAATAGTAAACGGCAATATCTCGTTATACACACTGCGTGCAATCAGTAGATATTATTGAGGTTTACATAGCAATGTATTTTTAAACAATTTGAAACAAACTTAATTTTAATAGTTTACTTAAATTTAAATTAATCAAATATAAATTTCAATGTATATTGGTTTTAAAAGAAAGTTTTAAAAGAAATTTAAAAGAACGCAAAACTAATTTTATGCGTAGTTTCCTGAATGTGTCTCGCTTTGCTTCACCACTTGGGGACCAAGTTGGAACTTTTATGAAAAATTTTTCCTTTTTTTTGGGTGGGGGATGGGGACACGCTATTGTTTCTCCAATCCTCACAAAAGAGTGTAGGTTATGGGATAGTATAGGTTATTTTGTATATATTTACCTTTTTTGTTACTATGTGGTTGGTTTTTCAGTTTTCACTGTCATTTTCACTTGATTTTGGAGAATTGGCTTCAACTTTTCCCCCCTCTCTAGGATTTTGACGGAATTACGCCACTACCCCAGACTCCCTGCAGATGCTGTGTTTGTGATTTAACCCCAAAAGAAATAAAAACTAATAGACTAGGACCTGGTATATTTTGTGAGGGGTTTTTAGACATTAGATAATCTATTTCAAATTTTTCGCCCCTAAAATTTCTACGCCCGGAGCAATTGCTTCCTCTTTGTTTTTCCCTCTTCGGTGCCTTTCGTCCGACTAGTAAGGCTAAAATGTATTGTATTTTATAACCACTCGCTTGTGAAATATCGAAATTCAACGTAAAGGTTTTCAGCTGATCAAAGAATTAATGTCTTTTAGAAATAGTAGAAGAAAGATATATATTATTTAAACGATGTTTAGATTAGGAGAATATTCATTCAACATTTATTTACAAAAGCTGCCCTAGTATTACATATTGCTCTCTAATCTAGCTCGAAAAAGGAATAGGTTTTATACTATAAAAAAAAACTTTTGGGAGGAACTTAACCAGTAAGGTGTGAACGATTTCAATTCAAATGTGTACATGGTCTTGGGAGGCACTTTAGCTTTACCAGTAAGGTGTGAACTATTTCAATTGAAATGTTTGCATGGTCTTTGGAGGCTCTTCAACTTTACCAGTAGGGTGTGAACGATTTCAATTTAAATATTTACAGGGTCTTGGGAGGCACTTTACCTTTACCAGTAAGGTGTAAAAGATTTCAGTCTAAAGGTTTGCACGGTCTTGGGGGGCCCTTCAACTTTGCCAGTAAAGTGGGAACAATCTCAATTTAAATGTTTGCACGGTTTTGGGAGGCCCTTCAACTTTACCAGTAAGATGCGGGCGATTTCAATTCAAATGTATGATCTTACAGAAGCTTTCTTTTTCTTAAAAAATTTCGCAAAAAAAAAAAAAATCCTTGAAGATTGGAAATATGTAAGAATAGTGTTAGAGCTTCTCTTTACAGCTATTTATGTGATTGGTTTTGGTCCCTTAGTTTTTTGGCATTTTCTTGGCTATCATGAAATTTGTTTCTCCTATGGCCTGAGAAGGGCGAAGTCTGTGAGAATGTCAATCAACATTTGATTAAATTGCACTTTTTCTTGTAAGAAACCTGCCCTACATCATCTTTTCTTTTGTAGCTGGTTGACTGGCGACTTTAAAGCTCCTCTTTCCCCATTTTTGGCTACTTGCATGAATACTTAAGCCTCATTGCAAAAACAAAGATAATATAAATAAGACCTTAGTATTTTGAGGTTTAAGAAACTGGTTTTTTATCATCATTTTTTTTTATGTAGATGGTTATGACACTGCTTTCCGATTCTAAGCTAGAAATTTCGTAGCTTTTTTGTAATATGGTGTTTCTTTTTTTTCTAAATATCAATGGTGATTGATTTGTTTATTATCTAGAAAAACGAATTATAGTGTAGTGCAACTAGATGGGGCCAAAGATTTTATTTGTTTAAATTGACAGTGCTTTTTTAGTACTACTGTATAAGCTTTTTCTCTATTTCACATTTTCTGATCGAACCTCTGACAATAAAAGTGTAAAAGATCGATATTTATTTCGCGATAATGGAAGTGGGTTATTGGGATGGCCGTGCATAAAGATTACTGTGCAACTGATTTCCATTTTGGGAGTTTTGCTGTATGGCCTTACAACTACCGGGCACGCTTAACCATATATCCCAGAAATCCATAAGATACTAAACTGGAAGCTCTTTCTTAAATTCGGTAGGCGAGAGACTGACGTCATTCATCTCACAAGGGGACGGAGTTTTTACAGGCTTTTCCTATCTGATCCGCCGCTTTCTTAGACTGAATTTTTTTTTATGATTTAGGGCTAATTGAACTTCTGACATTTTTTTGTTTTTTAAGCTAAACTCAAGTAAATAGTAAAATTCTTCTACGAATTAGACTTTTCTGCAGTAATCCATCTTTTAGATTCTGAAAATTAAAAAAAAATTGTGCTGTAAGAAAATTATTCTGAAGTATGATTTGTTTTAATTTTTCCCCTTTTTTTTGTAGAAGATGAAGAAGCAGCTGAGGAATCGGGTAAAGACTGGTCTGATCTAGAAAGAGAGGCGGCCGAAGAGGATCGTAAGCGTCTAACTGGAGACTACGAAGAGGAGGACAGATCATCAAAAAAGAAGAAAGGATCATCTCATGATAAATATGATAGTAAAAGGTCAAAACATTCGTCTCCGAAGAAAGATAAACATAAAAGCTCTAGCAGAGACCATGACCGTCACCACAAGTGAGTAGTATTTTCCCCCACTCCCCTCTTTCTCTCTCTCTCTCTCTCTCTCTCTCTCTCTCTCTCTCCCTCCCTCCCTCCCTCTCTCTCTCTCTCTCTCTCTCTCTCTCTCTCTCTCTCTCTCTCTCTCTCTCTCTCTCTCTCTCTCTCTGCTTTTTCTTAGTTCACGTATTCTTTTTATTATTAATTTTTCAGGTTTTAAGAATTCCTAGAAAATCAACTGACATCCCTTTTTCTTTTAGATTAACGAAAAATGATGATTTAATGTATATTTTTCGTAGATATACGTTAAATCCATTTGGTTTTATAGAGGAATCAGTGCCCCATGCATCTCCCTAGCAGTTGACGAATAGACAGTCTAATTTATTATATATTCCTTTTAGGAGTTCCAGCTCATCTTCAAAAAGAAAACGAGAAGATAGCGAGAGTCGCAAGTCACCCAAAAAGAAGAGTAGAAAGTAAATTGAAAACTATATAGTGTCTGTGCTTTTTTACTTTAATTGCTATTTTATAATTAAATAGAATTAGATATTAGTTAACTTCGATTGCCACCAGCGGTTTTTATTTTATTAATTTTCGAGAGTGGAACTGGATGGAGTGAATGCACATTAGTATAGTCGAGGTAGATAATTTGGTTGCTAAATAATTTATAACAGAAGGATCTTAAAATATTCTGTTATTTTAGGTTGGGGTTGACTCTGAAGAAGATTTTAAAGAGAATAAAGAGCATAATGGTGAAGAAGGTGCGCTAACGGATGAACAATTACAGACTGGTAGCCGCTGATCCAAATTTCAAAATAACCCGCGTAAAACCTAGTAGTGACGTACTTGAGGAAGAGGGCAGTATGCCAACCCTTAGTCCAATGAATTCAGTTGACGCTGAACCTAAAATGGTTTCTGGTTTAAAAACCTAAAATTAAAAACTTATTTAAAATTCTGATCCCTTTTAGGGTCTTGGTGAAATCCCCCTGTGTGGAATATATTTCTCGGAAATAAGATTTGTCTTATTCAATTAGCTTAGTTGTACATCACCCTCTGATGCAAACAACTTTATAACTGGGGAAGCTTGTTTTCTAGCAGCTGATGGGTGCCTAGAAACACTGTTGAGTTTGGGGTTAACCCTGTATGACCAAGAAAGTAAAATGTTATCCGATACCAACAGTCTATTTTCAATTAGATCTTTCACTTTCCTTTCGAGAATCGGATCTTCGAACACGGGTTGATCTCGTCTAGTGCATCAAGCGTTGTGCATCAGTGCATCTAGTGCATTAAACTCGGGGTTGAAACTTCGAACCCGCTGGAACTAGACGAAAAACTTGAAACTAGATGAGAACAACACGTGTTCGAACCCGCTGAGCCTGAAAACGCGGCTAAGATTGTTACGCGCCTAAGTATGCTCATAACTATTTTCTTCAGCCACTTGAAAAGTACGATTTTTTCTTGGGAGTATTATTTGGATTTATTACGTTTGTTTGTATGAGATAATAAGATAAGATTTATTGCTGAAAAATGGCTATCACAAGCCCAAAAGGGCCGAATTCGCACTTTAGCGTCAAATACAGCAAAAAAAGAACAACAAAAACAAACAATCAAACAACAACAGAAAATTATAAAAGGGTCAATGTCAAAAACGTTAAAAACAAAGTACAAAGTAAACTCATAAAATTAGAAGGCCAATCTCAAGTCAGTAAAAATGCCCCCCCCCCCCAAAAAAAAAAAAAATCGTAAAATTAACAAGGGGATAAAGTAGAATTAAAACAAAAACATAAGTTAGTTGGTGACTAACAAACATAAATATAAAACCCCCAAATTTGAAAAATGGGAATTAATTAATAACTATGAGGTAGAGTGAGTGAGGGGGGGGGGAGGCTGCGGAGATTCAGTGGTTGAAAATGTCAACTATGTAAGTGATAAAAGTTATTATATATCTTTCAGTGCAAACTCTTATTGGGGCGAGAAGGGGGATTTTTGTTGACACAGAACGCGGGAGGCGGGGTCGAAGGGGTGAATATTGACCGGGGAAAAGGGGAGTTGTGAAGGGCATTGTTAACAAAACGCAAGGTAATTTTTGCTCTCCTTTCCTTAAGGATGACAAGATTAGCTCTCCTAAAAAGGGAAATATATGGTACTTTACCCTCATTGAAGATAATTATTAGGCACCTTTTTTGTACTGCCTCTATTCTGTCCGACAATTCAATGGAAATGCCAGGATGCCAAACAGGACAGGCGTACTCAAGAGTTGGGCGTACAAATGACAGGAAAATCCTCAAACAGTGCGATTTAGGGCATTTAAATTTTTTAAGGAGTTTAAGGAGGGAAAATGCGGCATTTGCACGTTTTAAGATGTCATTAATATGACAATCCCATTGTAAGTCACTTGAAATGGTAACACCCAGTAATTTCATGGTAGTAACAGACATTTAAGGGGGATAACACGGGAGAAGGAAGGGGGAGCTCTGAGGACATTGATACTAATGACAGTTGACTTCAAAGGGCTGTAAGTTAAATCATCTGTAAGATGTTCGGCTGATATCAATTCTGAGTCTTTCTTTGGGTTGTCGATAGGCTTTGCGATACATATCTCTAAGACATTAAGATCATCATCGAATATCCACTTCGTCAGAACATAAACCAAAAGGTGATATATAAGTGTAAGAAATAAAATTGGACCTAAGAGGGTTCCTTGGGGCAGACCATTATAAATTGAGAGGGGATCAGAATATACATTCAGGTATTTCACGACTTGCGTTCTGTTAGAGAGGAAAGACGCAATTATTCTAATTAAATAAGGGTCAACTTGAAAGACATTAGAAATCTTTTCTAATAGTATATTGTGGTTGATTAAATCAAAAGCTTTTTGCAAGTCAACAGCGATAACCTTGAGCCAGGTATTGGGTTTTTCGAGTGTGTTGTATATTGTGTCTATAAGGTGAACAAGATAGTGGGTAGTAGATGTAGAACGTAGGTTTCCGAATTGTCTTTGGTCAACATTTGGGATTATTTTTACTTTCAACCACTCAGCTAAAAAGCTTTCATATAACTTCGAAAAACTGGAGTAAGAGTAATGGAACGGACACCATCAAAATCTTGATTATTACGTTTCTTTTTTACGGGAGTAATGAAACCTAATTTCCAACAATTTTGAAATTTACCAGTAGAGGTAATTTCATTAAAAAGTAAGGACAAAGGCTCTGAGAGATTGTCGGCAAAGGCTTTAATTAGTACAATCGGAATGTCTAATGGACATATACTACACTTTTTAATGTTCTTAATTTTTGCCTCCACATCCGAGGGCGAAATAACAGGAAAATTGAGAGAGCACAAATCATAAGGAGAGTCAAAAGAAAGGGGAGGGAGGTTTTGAACTATGGAAGAAAGAAACCTCTTCAGATCATTGACTATAACTGAAGGGTCTTCTTGGAAATGGAAATCTATATTATTATGTGTTTTCCCAAAAATTTTCTTTATTCTATTGTACCATTGTTTTGGCTTTGTAGAAAATAAATCCTGGACTTTGCATTTATAATATGAAGGATCTGATCTATCTTTTTCTTTTTTTATATGCTCATCCAGTAATTTCGCTTTAGGTAGTTAGTCATTCTATCTTGGAATATATTTAGATCCGATTAGTTTTTTTCAGTCTGGTAGTACTCTCTGGCTTTTATTGAGCAATATTTGTTACTTTTTTCACAGGGAAAGAATTTATGTATTTTGTTTTAATCAGATTTTGGAATTCGGAGACTTTAAAACTAATGTAATTTTTTCCTTTGAGGGCCAGCCAGTTTTCATTGGTAATCCAAGATCCAAATGTGTAAAGGCCATCATTGGAAATTGGGTAATAGGAGAACTCAGTAACAGAAAAAGCATGATTAAAGCTGCTGAGAGGCTTCATTAATAAACAAAAATGATAACTTTTTCCTAACGGGGGCAAGGGGACAGGAGGGACCTAGAAAGTCTGCATATTGGTGCAAATCAAGGGTTGAAGGTTCTTTTGTTGTTTGTATTTTCACTATTTGTTTTAATGTCAGGAAACTATAAAGGTGATTTAACTTTAAATCGTTAGCATCACTTACTAAGGAAATACTGGCGTTTGGGAATTTGCATAGGACAAAGTCGGCACTACTGTGCAGTTGTTGGTAGAATCGCTGTCTTTGCGCAGCGCTTTGATTTGGAGAATAATAGAAGCAGCAAAACACAATCAAATTAAAGGGGCGTTGTGAAACTTTGGGGCTTACATTTGCCAAAATGATTTCATCGTAATCTGAAAGGTTGGGAGTATGAATTAATTTAGGAAAGAGATAATTATTTACAAATAATAGTATTCGATCTCCCTTTTTACCTAGGGGGTGATCATGGGGACGAAGTTTTATGAATTGGGAGTAGTTATTAATTTTCAATAAATCAGGGTTCTGTGCTTGTACCTCAGTTACGGCAATTGCATCAATTTTGTGTACTTGACAGAGGGCCTCTAGATCGATCAATTTGTCGAAATTCAGGCTTTCGGCGTTCGTAACAAGCAACTTTGGGAAAGTAAAACGGTTACTAAAGAGAGCAATTTTTTGTTTGTTAATTGTGGGAGGCAGTGGGGGGTGGGGGGAACGTGGATCTGGGAGGGGAGAGCCATCTTTTTCGGGATGAAGGCTGGAATTTGTTAGAGAAGCAGGAATAAAAGTCGGGGTTAGACCGGGCTTGAGAAAAATGGAGGACAGCGGACAAATTATGGGGATATTATTAAGTAGGGATTTGGGGGGACATAAGCTAGAACTAAAACACTGGTTTACACTAAAGTCACGTAATTCGATGCTTCCATAACCCGATTGGATGGAAGTAGGGTCTTCTTTGTGGTGATAGAATACGGTGGGGGTCTTAAATTCCCCGGAATGAGCTGGTGGTGGTGCTTCAATGGACACTGGTGTGTTACTTGACAGGCTCGGTGACTCTCGTTTTTTGACAGAGTTTTCTTGGCACTGTTGGAGGGGGGAGAATTTGTTTTCGTTGAGCTGAACTGCTCGTAGTATCTCACTGACCTTTGATGCAACACTACATTCATTCTTCAAATAATAATTCTTGCACAAGCAGCATGGTTTCACAGTCTACATTGAGAGTTCATGCTGCAAACTCCTCTTTTTGGATATAATCTCATTCATACAGTAAAACTGTTAATACAATAAAATATATGTGATTCCCTATGGTTTTTATTGAATTAATTTCATAATCGGATTTGGACTTGAAAATAGCTCACCTTGAATTTAGATTATATTATTTGACCATCATATTACATTGACCTACTACATATATATTTTGATTGGAATATTAGGCTGTCCCTGGCTGTGATAATTAGACTGTGCAATGACCGATCAAAATAGGAAGATTATTTTAAATCCGTTACTGAAGTTTGTCATGAGGTCTATCCTTGATGGTGCGAAAACTGATCTGATTCTCTGAAAAGCTGTAAGTTTGTTTGATCATGGTACTATCATCAGTGCTAAAGAGTTTCTGTATAAGGAGCTGAATATTCAGAGCCGATGTGTGAAACATGCAAAGGATGAAGATAATGTATTTGACATTTGTAAACAGTTAAATCAGGCGGCAAAAGATAATTTGCCTGTTCCCACTTTTGTTATATTCTCACCTTCTGAAATCCCAACAATTGGGGAGGCAGTCTCGTCTACTTTAGTCTCGAAAGTTAATGAACTCTCTCGGAAAATTGACGGCTTTTTAGAGAATGCAACGCATTCAGGCCCTGTTTGGCTAGCTAGATTTGATACCAACGTAACAATAAACCCTGCCCCAGCTCCTACGTTTGCCGTTGTACTAAAAAGCTGTCCTGCAAACCTGACCTCACCTAATGCTCGCAAAGACTTCGTCGATAAACTTTGCCCTGAGGCCTCAGGTGAAATAATTGAACTTAAAAAATCGGCTTCGGAATGGAAACTTGTTGTTAAGTCAAAGCGTGCATCGAATAAAATTGCCAGGAATGCTAAAAACAGTACCTCGGGTATCTAGGTGAGTGTGAAATCCCCACTGTTTATAGGGATCCTGAAAGGCGTACCGATCGAATACGATGGGAATCAAGTAATATCTCTTGTACCAAATTGCGTGAAAGTTTCACAGTGCTAAAAGTCCCGAGTGTTCAAGGTCTACTTTGAGTCAAAACAAAACCTGGATCAGTTCTTGGAAGTTTCTGTGAAAGTTGGCTACGAAAAGCTTTCTGCACAAGTATTTGTATACCTCCCGAAGTGTTGTCTCTCGTGTCATAAAACTGGGCGTCTGGCCTCACATTACTCTCATCGGGCGCTCTGCTCTCGCTGTGGATCATGTGGTCAAACCTCTAACAGTGCCTCTCCGTATTCAGAAAAAATATTCTGTCTAGAATGTGAAGTTGCCGGCCATACTTATTACAGTGTAAAGTGTCCCAATAGCAACGGTCAACTAGCAAAGCCCATGGTATGACATGGATGTGTCTGCTACTACGCAAGCTCGTACTTTCGTGGAATATTAATGGTGGACTTTTAGTCAAAATTCCTGTGATAAAAGGGAGTCTTAGTTTAGGCCTTCTGAAAATTGACAATAATTTTACTAGCTATTCGGTGCCCGCTAAACGATCCGCTTCCAGTGGCCACCCCTCGGGTGGTATTGTGATGCTTGTTAGGACCTCGTGCCGGTCGAGTATTTTTGATTCATGTGATTTTTTTCTTGCTGTCCGTGTAAAAGAGGATGCTATTGTAAACGTCTATCTCCCGACAGATTACAGCAATGACCGATCGGAATTTTTATTTACTTCTGCGTTTGAGAAACTAGGGTCTTGCCTTTCAAAGATTCGCTTGTTATGTAAGTGTTGTATTATTATAGGAGATTTTTACTGTAATTTAACTGACGCCTCGTTATTGCGTACTTCTATTTTGTCTGGTATTTTTGACGATTGGCTTAGGATATTGCCGAAAGATCTTGATTACATTTACACACACCATTCAATTCACGTGTCGAACCTCGACCATGCAGTTTCTTCTATAAATTTCCAAGTGTCACCGGTTCACGTCGATACTTATTTCCAACTATCAGACCACCTTCCAGTATCTGCATCTATTTATTTTCCCTCTGCTCAGTCTACTCCAACCACACAACCACAAAAGCCCCACGCCCAATTTTACAGGGATTGGAAAATATTCAATAGGATCTTTTTGCTGCAGTTACTAATTCTGTCCTAGATAAAATTAATGTCCCGTACCAATTGCTCATAAAACATCCGCATGTGGATGCAATTGAAATACGATTGTTGCTAGATATCTATCTTGCACAAATTTACCATGCTCTGCGATGCGCAAAAAAGGCCAGTATACCTCTTAAACATATACGTCGGGGTGTCATAAAGCATTGGTCCAGTAATCCGAGCCTAGTTGAAGCTTGGAGAAAATCCAAATTTTGGTTCCATTTGTGGCTCCGGTGTGACCATCCTCGCTCTGGCTGGGCTTCTGACATTCGTCTTTCTACTAAAGTTTGCAAGAGAACTATCTATCCACATGAACCAGATAGTTGAAGAGACATCCCAGCAAGCTTCTCTGTCCCAACCTTCCTTCTGGAGAAATGTATCAAGAGATCCTCATAAGTTATTCCTGATTCCAAACGGAATTCGTACATCTCTGCTGAAAAATTCCCGCTAGATGCAACCCTATAGTCAAAAATTGAAGATAAGTTTGATCCATATATGTCTGGGTGTCTAACCAAAAATTCTATTACTTTGGCGGATTCTATACTGCGAGCAATCCAACGCCTAAAGCGTATAAAACCTTCTGTCATCAATAAAATAAGCGCTCTTTACATTCTGCATGGAAGCGAGCTGCTGGTAAACCATATTGCTCTTTTAATGCAGATGATTGTTACCTAAGGAGTTGTACCGTCTTCTTTCTCAATCGGAGATCTCACTCCAATCTCGCTACCCAGTGCTCCTCCTTCCGCCCTATAATAGTAGTGGCTACTAACTTCTCTGAGCGTTTTGAACTTTTGTTCCTTGGCCATCTGAACCCAAAACGCTATGTCCCACCTTAACAATTTGGATTCCAACCGCGTTTCTGTTGTTCTCACGTTTCGTCGGTAGGTGCGAATGGATTGAACAATGCTGATACATCAGGTGAAACTCTCGTGTTGGCCGGGCATGATGTTCGTAAAGCGTTCGACTCTCTCATTCACGCCACTATGCTACTCCATGCAGCAAAACGTGGAATGAGTGAGCCCCTCATATATCAGAGCCCTTCGAGACATGTATTATCGTCTTAAAGTTCGCCTAATACTTCACCCATTAGCTAAAATTGACGGCTCTCAAGTCTACGCACCAACCCCTAATATTTTTGTCAATGCGAAAAAGGTACCCGTCAAGGTGCTATTTCTTCCCCTTCATCCTTCAATAATGGAATTGTTGATGCACAGTCAGCTGTTCCCACATCATTCATCTTTGCCGGTCTTGATTTATCTCTCGTATGTTATGCAGACGACATTCTGAATGTGAGCCATACTATCCAGCGCATTAGCGAGATTTTCGCAACGCTACCATCTGAGTACGGAACACTAGGTCTTAAGTTCAATGCTGAAAAGTCCGAAGTTGTATTCTTGAACTGGAAGCAAGCGTCGCCTAGGGATATTCCTCTTGGAAATAGTAGGAATAAGCCAGTAGATCATATCACCCACCTCGGTCTTCCCATTGGTTCGTCAGTAATGCGCACGTGACAACTATTAATTGCTCACATTGAGCGTGGAGTTGGGTTATCATATGCTTCTTTTGTAACTAATAAGTTACGGTTCAACCACCATCTTCTTTCGAAACTTTTTAACTATTTCGATCTACCAGATTATCTGTACATATCGACGTTTTGGAAAATGCTCACAAATTCTGACAAGTCAAAAATCCGTTCAGCTTTCTTCCGGTTCGCAAAATATCTTTTACGTTTTCCCTCTTGGACGCGCAATTCTTATCTAATTAGAAAATTCAGCATTGCTGACCCCATTATAGCTGTGGAAAAGCAAATTTGTGAGTATAATCCCCTTTAATGAAGTTGAACCATCCCTGGTCGTCAGCACAGACCCAGTAGCTAAGATGTATTTGTTGTGGTTTTTTTTTCTAAGTGTTTTTTTTCGTGCTTAGTGTAATAGTGGCAGTTTTTAAACTGATTGGTAATTAGCTCTCTTTTTGTACGGGTTCAATAGAAATGATGCTTGTTGTTCTCGATCTTGATTTCCATTTTGTTTTGATAATATATTGCCTATATTGATAATAATTTGATTGTTTATTCATTATCGGCTTTTTTAGCATGTTGCTTTAAGTAAAGTTGTAAAAGGATCCGTGATTAAATAATTTCCTTGTTTCTGTTATTTATATATTTTCGACATAACACCTTTAAATTAGGTGTTGTTTTCTTAGACCACACTGCCGTTCTAAGACGAACAAATAAACTTTCAAATGGGGATAAATCCATTTATTTAGACAGTAAAAAAATAGGTACAAAAGTCCAGATATTTCGGTCACATATACAGCGACCGTCTGCTTTCTATTGAAAGAGGGCGAAAGTGTTGTTTAATTGTTTTTTCCGTTTCTTGTCATATTTACACTAGTTGATACAATTATCTATAGTATATCTTTTTTAATTCACTGCTCATTATTCGGGTTATTTTTTTACCAATTGCAGCTTGATGCACTGATGTTCATATTATTTACGTTTGTTCAATATCTAGGAGCCTAAAAAAAAGAAACATGTCGCGTACCTAGCAGTGTATAATTGAGTTTTTCTTTCTTGTTTTGTGCAATTTGCTCTAAGAGCTGATTTGGATCTTAGCTCCAGCGTTCGTCACTAAAAACCATATGTATAACTCCTATGTTTATTTGTATTGCTTTTTTTTCTTATTGCTCCGTCTTTTCCTCTTTTGTATGACGGGTTTTCCAATAAATAATAATAATAAATGATGAATATGTCCCAGCAGTGTTGAATTTTGGTTTTACACAACGGTATTAAACTTACAAACAATAAACATAGGTTCGAATCAAATATATTTACTTTATTGTTATAATTACACCGGAATTAAATGAAAAATCAACTCGAAGTTTATTTTTAGTTCATTATTTCTAGTATGATATTAATGAACTTCGTGTGTGTTATAAAAGAAATTGTAATCGGATGCGATTTGCAGATGTACGGCCTTTAAGATAATAAAATGGTGAATCACCTACTCATCTACAGGAGAATCTCAAGATAAGTAAAAATAGTATTATTGATGGTTTTCATTTAATAAATTAGTCCTGATTTATTCTAAAAAAGAACTTATTATTTTTGATCGGTGAGTAAGGGCTACTAATAAGAAAAACTTTCATGAAATTAATACTGGGAATCATAAAACCGCAAGAGTTGTCAATATCGTCATTTAGGAATTACTAGAGATGAAATAATAGCTTTTTGAGCTAATGTAAATTAGCTTAGCTTCAAATTAGTACAGAATACAAGTTTTGTCTACTGCTTAAAGGATATTTTTCAATTTCGAAGTTCGAAGATTATTGAAAACTTGTTAATTCCAATACACAATATTGCCCTATAGTTTATTTAAATACCTTTTTATGATTATCTCTTGAACGTGAGGAAGAAAAGAGAGTAGAGATTGTATAGAGCATTTCATTTCTCAGTCTCAATAGTATAGTATATTTCCTGAAATGGGATTTTCAAAGAACTCATAAAACATATACTTGATATTTATGTTATTTTTCTTGTGGAGTGTAATTAAGAATACTGTTCTGTATGGCCTGTTTTTTGGCTTATAATAAAAATTATTATTATTATCATTATTATCATAATGCGCATCCAGGTTGTCAAAATGGCTTATCTGCAACATCTCAGGAACGGCTAAAGGTAATTTGAAACTTTCGAGGAATTTTGTTTCAGGAATTATCACGGGGGAGAGGGTAAGGCTAAGTCATAACAGACTATGTGCTTCCACTTTCAAGGAGTGCTGAGGGGAGTTTTAGAACGAGAAGACACTATGCACATACAGGTCGTGAAAATAGCGCGTCTGAAATATCTTGGGAATCCTTTGGGGTGTCAAATTGATATTTTTAAAGAAGTCTCAGGGAGGGGAGAAGAGTAGCAAGTGAGCACAAGCTGTATCACGAAGGAGAGTATAAAGCTGAATCAGAAGACACTGTGCATACACAATATAATATTATATCTGCAAAATCTTAGGAACAGCTTGAGGGATGGAGTTGAGCCATTCAGACCATCGGAACAGCATATCTTGAGTATCTTACGAAAGGCCTGCGGAATAAAGTTGCAACTTCAGGCAGTGCTTGGTAAAAAAGGAAGAGAATGGAGCAAGGATCCTTGAAATTTTGAGTTTGGGGAGGGAAAATAATTTCGTCTCTAATCCATGAAAACGTTTGCATTTTAAGATCCTATCGCACTTACAAATAATACAGTTATTTTCGAGGTCAATCAAAAGACATAATTTTATGCCAAGCTATCACAATAGTACATCTACAACATCCTGAGGTGTCAGGCCGAAACTTTCAGGGGGTGCTGGTGAGGAGGGTTAGCCGTATAACTATAGCGCAATTGACAGTTTTGCCTTAGAAGATTTAGGGGGCAGTAGCCCTGCTCTTGTTTGTTGTAATTTTTGTTTTGGGATCATCTGTAACAAAATTTTTTATCCTTTTTAGGATAATTATTTATTTTAGTTATATACTTTTGTATGGAGATTCAATTTGGCTCTACTGTTAACTTTGGAGGTGGGATTTTTTTGGGTTGAAACCTATAATTAAATTCTAAGTTTCTGTCAAAAGGTCCATTTCTTAGTCAAATCCCATTTCCTTGATAACTATATTAATTCTGAATATTCTGTCAAAAGTCCATTTCCTAGTCAAATCCCATTTCCTTGTTAACTGTATTAATTCTGAATATATGCTGTAATTCTCTTGAAGTTGACAGATTAAAATAGAGCAGTTCTGTAAAATGCCCTGATGTGTATCTGCATATTGTGCTGAATATAAGTTACCAATTTAGATTACTTCAACCAGTTCGAATTCTGTATCTGTCCTCGCCATATGTACATTCACTGTATTATATGTATAAATAAATATTTTATACTCTAAACATAAACTATGTGATGGTTAGAGACTCTAGAAATCCTCCGCAGACTCTAGACATCCTCCACCGGTAGAACCCAGATAATAGGCCAACGCTACCATATGACCCCAAAGAGAAGAAGTCACACTTTACAGAGAAGTAGACAATTCACAGAGAAGTGAACCCAGAAAGTTTACAAAGTGGTGCAGCGGTTTTCGCCGGAGAGGATTGCAGTTCATACCATTTCAATCTGCGGTTGTTACATATCAAGTTAACATTTTCTTTTGAGCCCCGTCACCTACATTGTCGTCGGAAGTTTCTTAACCTTCCAATTTTGGTAAAATTCAACTTTTTCAACTGTAATTGTGGCGTAGAGACTATCCACTGAAAGCCGTGTTGGCTCGGGCACAATTGTATTATTGATATGTGCTAAAAAACTTTTCATCGTTTGACGTCGGAAGTTAAAAAAATTGTTGTCGTGTGCATCGTCAAAGATTCCAGCTCCAGGTTCCAGCTCAGTTTCAGGTTCCAGTTCAGTTCCAGGTTCCCGCTTCAATTTAAGGTTCCCGCTCCAGACTCCAGTTTTTGAGAAAAAGTGAAGAACGTCAAAGGACAATTTACGAAAGTAAGTCATTTAAAGTAATGCAAGAAAGTAAAGTAATGCATTTTAAGTTCGCACGCGAGTAGGAAATCTGTTAGGAGTGTTGAATAACGATTTTGCCTAGTTTTTACAGCGTTGACTTAATTAATTTGTTTTACTCATATTTTTTTCTCTCGTTTAAAATGAGCGCAATTCCAATTTTAGATCCTTCAGATCCTGAATTCGATAAAGATATTGCTTCATCCTTTTTGAAAGAAATAAGAAGTAAAGGTTTAAATGCCCCTTTGAATTTTGATTCTTCAAGTCGGGATTATAATCCCACTTCAATCGTAAAATTTTTGACTACTGTTGGTAATTTAATGGCCAAAGAAAATGCCACTGTAAGAAGTAGTGTAAATAGGGGGGGAAAATCTGTAAACTTTGCAAGTGGGTTTTTCTGGGTTGAAACCTATAATTAAATTCTAAGTGTCTGTCAAAAGTCCATTTCTTAGTCAAATCCCATTTCCTTGATAACTATATTAATTCTGAATATTCTGTCAAAAGTCCATTTCCTAGTCAAATCCCATTTCCTTGTTAACTGTATTAATTCTGAATATTTGCTGTAATTCCTTGAAGTTGACAGATTAAAATAGAGCAGTTCTGTAAAATGTCCTGATGTGTATCTTGATAGTGCTGAATATAAGTTACCAATTTAGATTACTTCAACCAGTTCGAATTCTGTATCTGTCCTCGCCATATGTACATTCACTGTATTGTATGTATAAATAAACATTTTATACTCTAAACATAAACTATGTGATGGTTAGAGACTCACGACATTCTCCACCGGTAGAACTCAGATAATAGTCCAACGCTACCATAAGACTCCAAAGAGAAGAAGTCACACTTTACAGAGAAGTAGACAATTCACAGAGAAGTGAACCCAGAAAGTTTACACTACATTTCTTTGAAAACCCCTTTTTACACTTAATTTCAATAAAGGAGAACTTTAATACTTTTTAAGCGCTAATTTCCTGATGTAGAAATCTGATAAAAAACAAACATATATTAAATAAAAACCCAAATTTTAGAAATAAAAGTAAAATGTGATAAAAAAATTTTTTTAAGTTAACTTCTATCAGACAGCATTACTTTTATTACACAGTACATCTGGAAACTTACGGTTAAACAAATTTCCCAGCAATACCTAAATTTCCGATGCCAGGTGAGACGTAAAAACGCCTTGTCCTGCTGCCAAGCAAAATTGAGCATCTTTATTACTAGACAGGAATTATCACACCACCTCAGACCCCTCCCCCTTTAAATATAGATAAAATATAATTGATTATATTAAACATAGTAAGTAGTAAAGTAAGATTAGTAAACAAATAAAACCACTCCTTTCGGATAGTAATGAAAAAGGAGATAAATAAATGTTGTTTCGCTTCAAGATATCTTCCCCCGTCATTATTAAACATGAACCAAAGCTTACAATTAAGTGACAAAGGTTTGAAATCCGCTATTTGTATTATCAAAAAATTCGGTAGACAGATCAACTCCCCCCCCCCTTCAGTATTATATTGTACCACTTTTGCATTAAGGTTGCACCATTTTTGCTTAAGTAATTATTTTATATTTTACTCGAGAGATTCAAAATTGTCTTAGTAGCTGCGAAATCCATTCCACATTCAAAATTATTCTGTGCCGGCTAATATCTGATTAAATAGGTTTGAATCGGCATAATTTTTCCAAAAAAAAAAAACGCTCCAGATATCTTTTTTTTTGCGAAATAAAACCCGGAATGAAGATAATTACACTTCGTGTTCTTTATTCCACATCCAATATAAATCCCCATAAACAAGCAAATATAACGGTAACATAGAACAAAATGATTTTATTTAAACTCAAAAGCGCAAAAAACGATAGTATTAGGTTGTGACGCAAATGACTGATTTAAATCACATAAATGTAACAGACACAAGTATAAATAACACAAAAAAATACTACAGCGACAGTAAAAACATCTTAGACAGTCTATTTCTATTAGCATTATTAGTAACGTTTAAGCTTCCATAAAAAAAAAAAAAAAAAAAAAAAAAAAAAAAAAAAAAAAGACGGCTTAGTAACATAGACTAACACAGTACTATAACACCTAATCCACTGTGCTTAGTTTACAATAGAACTTCCTCCAATGAAACTGGAAACCCTTCAAGTATATTAAGCAAAGAAATAGCAGATCTCGTATCATTAATCTAAGAGTGTTAGACTAAAAATAAAAATAGAAAATCAAATTTAAAAATGTCAGGTTCAAGACATTGGAAGGAATAGATCTGAACTAAAATAAGGCAATAGTTCCTAAAAATTCTTCCAGTAGAGGTCAACAGAAAAACCAAGGCATATGATGTGTTTAATAATGTCTCTCTCACATCCTGAAACAACCTCTCAAAAGGCGTTCCTAACAGCTTTAGGAAACCATGAGTGGAAACTAAGAAGCAGGCCCTACCAAACAAAAATGTTAGAAATACATATCGTGCTTGATCTATGTGACGGGTGGAGAGCCAAAATGTTCGTGACTTGTTCTTAAACTAGGTTCTATTTTAGCCTCGTTGATTAATTTCTTAATTAAAACTAATTTTTTCGAATTCTCATGCAAGCGCAATAATTCTATGTATTAAATATGGTACATTGTTGGTTTAGTGGCGACGTTTCAGTCACCTGTTGGAAAATTTGACATGTGAAAATTATTTTATGCATATATTTGAGAATGAAAAATCTATTTCAATACGAGCTAAAGGTAAAGACGGGAACAGACACAGGAGGGCATCTTTATCTATTTTCTGATATTTGACTGCTTTTAAAAGCGGTCAAATACCTCCTCCTCCCCACAATGGATTCTTGCATACGTGTTCTTGTGGCAGTAAGGACTTAAAATAAGACAAATTTTTCGAAAAAAAAAAAAAAAAATGAAAGCATGAAACCTTCATTTAAGCTCATACAAACAACAAATTGAAAAAAAAAGAAAAATCAATAAAAACTGGTTATGTCATTTCTATATCTAATACTCTTCACTTCTTTTGACACGTGTCAACCATTATTAAAATAATTTAAATAAAAGAATGAGCTACAGCTGCAGTTCATAGCTGCTAGGTCACATTGACATAGATGGCACCTGTTCCTGTAAGCACGAAGGGGAGGGAGGTAAGATTGGTAAAACGAAAAGGTTTTATCCTGGAAACCCACTTCCTCAACATTGTGATTCTCTTATCCTAGAAATATCTTGCGAACCCCCATTTCCTAAGGGCCAGACTTGTGTCAACCTATGATTGTACCATCTATATATTAAACTGATGCAAACAAACATGGATATCCAACCCTCCTCCACCTCCACGTGGATTACCCAAAACAAGTAATGACAACACTCACGCACGCAAGAAGGAGGGGCTTCAGCTTCTGTCCTGAGCCAAAATATCGAGCTGTATTGTCTATTTATTTTCCATCTACCGTTAATTGTCCTATTTTTAGCCTTTTTTAGGGTTTTGCCTCCCCCCCCAAAATAACAAAATAAAACCCTTCCTACGCGGCTAGGGTAAGGTCCAATAAAAAAATAATTAAATTCAGCACATAAATCACTAAATTATTGAAGAAAATGACTACATCAACCACAAAATCACTAAATCTAGTGATATTTTTACTGTGTAGCAGCCCTGCTTGCACCTAAGCGCTTGCACAATATCCTTTTAAAGATGCTTGACATTGCAATCGAAGAATCTCGAACATTTTTCATTACTTGTGCCCCAGACCACACTGAGACGTGTTCTCGCATACGAGACTTATAGCTTTTGTTGAATAACTTTAAGCTTAATAATTTTATATTTTTGGAAACACAATGTGAAGAAGAGCTAGGTGGAGAAGGTAAGGCGGAGGAGGGTGGCGAAGAGCTTGGCTCGCGCTAAATTTCGAGATTTTGCAATTTTCCCCATAATCCACAATACACCACATAATTCCGTTTTTTTGCGCATTTTCTTCGGATTACCCCCTCAAGACAGATCACCTTTCAAAAGCCTGTTTAGTAGTGCCAGTAATCCCCACCAAGCAGAGGAGAACGAACCACAATATCTAACTAAAATACCGTAAAGATGCGCAAAATAGCTTTGCTTTCCGTTGAAATAAATTTGCCTTTTTTTAAGATACATATAATCGAATAAACTATAAAAAATATTGACATACTGAAGAAGTATACACATGATTGTGACATTTCTACAATTGTACAACAAACTCCAAAAAAGTCAATACCAATATAAATAAAATACATTAAAACTAGATTTAAGTTGTAAAATTACAAGAAAAAACAGCTTAAATATAATTGTCCTTTTCGGATGAATATCATGGTTCCAGCGACGGATCCAGCCTAATAAAAGAGTTCTACCCTATAGTAACCGATAGTTGAAAAATACATAAAAAATCATAAAGTACTGTAAATTACGAGCGCATTAGCAACTAGCGATACAAATGCATTAGTTAAAGAATAAATATAGCAACATTATATTAATATGTGTTTCTAATAAGCAGTTGATCTAATTAGACAGAATAAAGTAAAAAATTAATATTCAATCAGATTTTTCAGCAGCATATACTTCAATTGATATTTTGTTTACTACAAACTTCATTATTGAAGTTGATTGTTATGATGATGTTGTACATCATTATTATGATATTGAACTTCATTCTGATGTTGACTGAAGTACTGGTCCGAATCTTACTTTATTTTTTTTTGCTTCCAAATTAGACGTAGTAACCCCTCTTTTTAATGAACTATTAAAAAACACATATTACATATTCTACAGCAAAGATATACTAAAACAAATAGAAAATATCATCTAGTGACAAAACACAGTATTCTATTCTAGTTTATGATAAATTAACTTTTAGCAAAATTTTCCTTAGATATCAGAGAGCTTGCATACACACATATTAAAATTCAATGCTGGTACAATCCCCACTCGAATTTCTTACATTTTCCTATCATCCAACTTTTTTTATTTTTTCAGAATTGGGATCCCACTTCCTCCATTTTGCACCGTCTAAAAATACATTGTTGCGTATATGTCTGATCTGTGCTAAGATCTAATCGGATCTTTTAATAGAATCCACCAAAAATTTGGATATACAAAACACTGCTTCAAAAAAACTTGACAAAAAACTTTTTAAAAATATGCCTACGCAAACTCCTCATGATTGAAAGAACTTTCCCTTTGCAACTTCTAATTTCTAGCCAATGCTATAGGTTAAAGCTTAATATAAATAATGGAAACTGATATTGAAATTTGCCATGTTTCCAATTCCAAACTGACTCGACTGAATACTAGCCAAGTGTATTAACCTCTGTGTTATTTTTTGCTCTTTTTCAAATAACTAAAGTAAGCCTGTATGGTGCCCTCTATAAGGTCTGTTTAGTTGATAAATTAATAAGAAATTAGTTATATTAATCCATCTGACTGCAGCTATAACAAGAAAATATAATTATTCCTGCCTTCTCATTTTAAAACACAGGATAACATTCACTCCCAATTCAAGTAAATCCAAATCGAATACTGAATAAATTATAAGTCATGACGAGTCATAAGCAAGAATATATCCTTGCTCTTGCAAACAAAACAGACGACGTTCCACCGCTTCCCTATACCGACCAAGAACCTCTCGGTCTGCTGGGTCAATTACTTGCTGCTGCAAGCTATGCAACAGGATCTGTGCTGTCTGATATCGTCGAAAACAATCACCTGGACTTCCAAAAAGTTCATCTAAAGCTGCAGACTGACACATATAGAGAGCATGGTTGTAGATTAACTTGTCTGCAGTCACATTACTGGCTGGAGAGCTCAGACCGATGTTCTGCAGATTTCCAGGTGTATTGAGAGATTTAGAGGCCTTAAGACAGTCGTGATATCGGTGATTTAATTTCGCAACAACTGGAAAAGAAGTTTTTGAATAAGATTTACGTTAGTAGTATCCTATAAGCACATTTACTTATGGGAAGAAGGTGATTCCCTTTTACTTAAACAACTTGTAAAGGATACTTAATTTTCGTTAGAAGCTTCACATCATCAGGATTATGGCATTCGATGGAATTTTAAAGTTGATCCAAGTCTTCTGTACGTAGATCTATTCACGGATGAATGTTTGCACTATCAAAAATTCCAAACCCGACTTGACCAGCCAAAAATCTGGTTATGCATCTACAAACAGAACCAATAGCCAAAAAAAATTTCTTGGCAAGAGAATTAAGCCTCATCCAGCCTACAGATACATCAACAGCCAAAAAAAGGTTAAGAACAATAGCCAATAGAGTTTGACTTACTTTATCCTTTGAGTCTAATTTTTATTGTTTACTTACAGAGCAAGATTGGATTACGAATATGAAAATAGCTTAGATCGGATATTAACTTCAACTCCCGTTGAGAACAGCTTATGATGAAAATGCCTTGTTCCTAATTCTTGAATTCATGAACAAGTATATATTTGAGGAAAGAAGGAAAATCCAAAGAAACATGTTAATAAAAAGTACTTCGGAGGCTGTCAATTCTTGCAAAAAATACACTTTTAAGCACTTCTAAATGGCATTGCCCAATACTTTGAAAAAAATCCAGCCATTGCATTCATCAACAGTAGCAAAGCCTCAAACATTTCTTAGTTTTTCAAGTAGAGACTTATCAAGTAAAAGTCAATTTAAAATCTCTGAAGTTCTTCTAACCCTAATTTTATCTACAAAGCCGCTTCTAGCGTGATAAGTGTATACTGAGAACCTAACCTGACAAGCAATAAAAGTGCAATCAAAATGCACCAGCTAGATTTTAAGTTTCCCTTCAGAAGCCGATCCAAATTTTTGAGAGTTTTTCAAGTTTGCTTTGTTTTCTATTCTTTAAATATTTTCGGGGGTACATGTTAGTTTTTATATCATTCAGGAAACATTCGACTTAAAACAAATCTCTCTGGTCTTTTGATTATCGCTTCGGTATAGGACTCTTTCTACTTTGTAGAATCAGCCAGACTGCCAAGCATCGGTTTGAAATACTTCCAAGATTCGTGGATCTTGAATCCAAGATAAATCTACGATACCGGAAAAAAATCTATTCAAAGAATATCTAATTCAAGAAGGGACTACTCCCATCCGAACATAGTTTGGTATCACAATATTCAGAGAAATAACATTACCAAGGTTCTTGGCCTCGGACTTGACGCTGTGTTACAGTAGTTCTTCGAATAGAAAAAGAGATCAACCACACAGTTTTAGAATTCAATCCCGATGTTCATAGGTATCTCGGGTATATATAGGTATTACAAGCTAATAAAAGTCAGGAAAGGTATCTTCTGAATCTACTATTAGCAAGATATCTCACGGATCTACACAAGAGGATAAAAGAGTTGTCTGAGTTTGTTTTGCCTTCAAACTACCACATAATACTACTAATTAATTTACAAAGAATTTAAAACTAGCGATCAGATGTTAGTATCTTTGATTTTTTCTTCTTTCTAAACAGCACTTGTTCTCTTCTTCGTCTTTTTTTGGTTTTCTTCATCTTTTTAGGTTGCTTTCCATTTTATTTTTTTACTAACTGTTTAGTATATTATTTCGTTTTCCTCGTTTTATTCTGTTAATAAAGGTATCCAGTTGTGAAGCCAAATTATTCGACTTTTAAATCATATAAATAGGTTTTATTAATTGAAGTTTTGATTTTCAACATCTTAATTAAACATTTCCCTTGTTGTTACATTTTATATCATTTTGATTATAAATGAAAAGATAGCGTCTTCTTAAAAGATATTGTAAATTTTAATCCCGAGAAAAGGGCAAAATTTCGATCTTCTAGGAAAACTGAGTACGAGTGAGAACGCTATACAAGCTTTACTTCTGCGACAGTCCTACATAGCCTATTTATATTACATTCCAGAGTCAATAGTCTTAGCCTAGTTAATCAGTTGGCGGAATGGTGGAGCGACTACCAAACAGTCTGGCTTGAGGAGAATTTTTAACGATTTTAAGCCTAGGTTAGTTAATCAACGATTCCTAGCCTAGTTAATCAGTTTGCGGAATGGTGGAGCGACTACCATACAGTCTGGCTTGAGGAGAATTTTTAACGATTGTTAAACTGAATTAGGACAGGTAAAACTGACGGTCAATAAGACTAATAGCTCTTCTATGACTTTTTTCTTCCTAAAGGTTGACAACCACACTTCCTATAATTCCCAACCACAGGCAAAGAAAACAGTTATAATACGTGCAATCCTTTTGGACGAAGATTTAAGATGGAACGTAGACTATCAGACTAAAAAAAACATTCTTTTTACAACCTGGAGAGATTTCGTATCCTAACTGCAGTTTTAATATCTGTCTACTTTCTACTGTCTACTCTGTCTAGACCTTCTCTTGAATAATTTTAACGCAAGAATTTAAAGCAATTATAACGTGAAATTCAGGATTTGAGTTACGTACATAATACTTCATTTGAAAATGATGATTAGGAACTGTAATCAGCCGAATTACGCATTTAAAGAAAGAAAAGCGACTAAAACACATCAAACGTGTACGTATATAATATGTTTTAAATCAGTTAATGTATTTCTATCAATCATATTTTATAAGTAAAAACAGAAAAAGGAAAAACCAAAAGAGGAAAGAGAACAAATTCAAACAAAAAAAAGAATAAATTACAACAAAAAGGAGATGACACAGTGGAGAGGGTAAGCAGTTAATTACAATCACTTTTTACTCACAAAAAGGGCAGCAGAACTTTCAATTTCCAATCGAATGAACCCTCCCCTAAGTTTCTACGACGACCCCTTCAATACAAATTGGTCAGAAGTTTGAATGTTCCTTGTTTCCTAACTGTGATCTGTTATTGCACAATTTCCGGAATAACAATTTAAACTTCAATGCAAATAAAGAGAATAAATAAATTTTTCATTGAGGACAGACAATTTTTTTTATTTGAACACAAAATTTTTTTATTGTTAAATTAATTAATATGCCAAACTAATAATGATGGTGAGGAAAGAGGGACTGATTAGAATCAATGCACATGGAAGATGGCACTGAATGGAACATCTTATAAGGCTGTCTTACCTGACTTCACAGTTGACGATGGTTGAAGTCGTTTGGCTTCTAGTTCTTCTTTCGCCAAACTTAAGGCAGAGCTTAAATACTGGAGACATCGAACGTACAAAATTAATTGCTCTGCATGCGTATTTGAATTTGCGTTGGAATCTTTAGGACTTCTAAAAGATACAAAATAGATCAGGGCAAAGACATTAAGACAAAACAAGATTGCATTATTTTTATGAAGTTGGTATTCGATTCTGCCAACAACTGGATCGGAGTTTGTTCACGAAGCTAAGGTTACTTATCCAAAAAAGCAGGAATCCACCGTTTCATGCGCAATACTACAACATTGTACAAATACCAAATAGTACAACGACGAACATCGTAAGGGTTAGCACTGAAGAACGAGCGTTACTCACAAGAACAAGGTCCTTTTAACAAAAGACAAATCGACACAAGGATCCTCACGGTTTTACATGCTACGATAGACCAAGAGAGATTTAAGGAATATTTTATACGTGTTACCATTGCCAACAACGTTCACACAGTATGATAGTTTTTTGTCTTTATTGAGACTCCTTAAAACCTCTTGAATAAAACTAGCAACACTATAGTGCATGATGGCATTTATTTGTAAATTGTACATCTACACTGCTATAATCTTTTAACAATACACACATTTACCGAATCTAGCATTTGATTCAATCCGAAAAAAAAAACGAAAAGAAACTATCATGAAAATGAGGGGTAGAGGTCTGAAATTCAAAAATGAGCGTTCCTTGTTAATAACTGTCATTAAAGATTTAAGAAAATTTTGAATTAAAACCAAGTTGCCATCAAGCCATTGGCCAATTGGAGACAAAGCCAAGACAGATAGTCCGAGAGGGAGCCAAAGCTTACATAAGCCTTTTTCAGGATTGTATAAAAATGACGTCATTTTCGCTTGTTGATAGATAGTCTATCATCCATCCAGCCATCCTAGGGCAGAACTAAGGTAGATAGCCATAGAACTAAAAGATGATCGAGAGATTTTTGGTTTGACTCATGACCAACAGTGTCAACTGGACTTGCATGCAAAACGGGGGACTGAATTTGCTTGGACTCACAGGCGAACAAGTGACCTAAGCCTAATAGGCTTGCCCGCTTAGAGTCTCAGGCGGATTACCGTGTTTTAGGGTTGTCACATAACAGACCAGTCCCCTGAACAGGCAGACGAACGGGGAGACCTATAGTTTTCCAAGTGTTTTGGTAAACCGCACGGGCAAACAGCGGGAGTAGCTATGACTCTCAAATTGGACAAACTACTTGTGTACCCGCCTTATACCCCCTCATCATCCATTTTGCAAACATAGTATAAATATATTCCTCCGAATGAAATGGAAATTAGAGGCTTAAACTTATCCATATTCATCTGAGGATACCTATGATAGATAGTTTTGAAATTTGAGCCTGAAACTGCTTTCTTGAGGTTTTGATACCCATGGGCGCCCATATGGGGGGGGCAGGGGGGGGCTCTTGCCCCCCCTGGCTGAATGATGCTGCCTTATTTTTATATTTTTGTTCTGAGATTTCTATTATATAGCATTAAAAGTAGCAATTAGACGAAATTTGCCCCCCCCTGGAATTCAGCTTATGGGCGCCCATGATGATACCCCTCCATCCCACTTGAAACCCACTTACTTCCCTTCTAATAAATGATGCACTATGCAATACTTTATAACTGATACAATCTATAATATCTAATATTGGATGAATAGTTTATAATATAATATCATATAAATTGGATACAATAATGGTGCATTTAGCAGACAGATACTATGTGTTTAAAGGCAAATATGTCAACACATCCCATTTTCATAAACATCCCTTCGATGGTTCCAACCCAATTGGCCATTTCAGGAATCTGGCCCTGTTCAAGCCAAAATCTGTTCAGGCTTTGTATAACAACATAATAGAAATATACACAACACTATGGCGTGATCCCGATTGTTATTTAGAAACGACAGCAGAACTTTGAATTTCAATTTGCCTAAGTTGTCTCTAACAGCCTATAGCCACTGTTTTGCTAAGATCACTTCTAGAAAAAAGGAAAAAGAACACTTCCACGACAATCCTTTCAGTGACAACGCTATAGCGTTGCGTATAGTAAAGGTCATACGGCTCCAATGTTTTATTATAATTTTTTTTTCCCAGAGGCACTTCATATGGAAGGGGTCGTCGTAGGAACGTCAAAGGGGGCTCATTCGATTGCAGATCGAGAGTTCTAGTGCCCTTTTTAATAGTCGAAAGTGATTAGAAGGCAACTAACACCCCTTCCACGCCCACCAGTTCCCTAAACATCCAATCAACATTTTGAGATATCCATTTCGTTCAGCGTAGTTGATATCCAGAAAGAAATTATTTTTTTTAGGAGGACACTCCCCCACAGTCCTCAGGGCAAGGGTTGTAAGTTACGCTCTGGGGGCATATAAGCTTTTTATACAAAGCTTTGTCATAGAAACTTGAAAAAGGACTCATTCGATTGAAAGTTCAAAGGGCTAGTGCCCTTTTTCATCGTCAAAAGTGATCGGAGGGCAACCAACACCCCTCTCACGCCCACCTTTCCCCCCAAACGCATCCAATCAAAATTTTGAGGTAGCCATTCTGTTAGACGTAGTTGAAAATTTAGGAAATTAGGTCTTTGAGGATAACAACCCCCCCCCCCCCAGCCCTCAGGGCAAGGGTTGTAAGTTATACCCTGGCGGCATATAAGGTTTTTACAGAAAGCGCTGTCTTAGGAACTTCAGAAAGGACTCATTCGATTGGAAATTTAAATGTCTAATTCCCCTTTCAATAGTCAAAAGTGATTGGAAGATAGCTAAGATCCCTTCCACGCCCACCATATCCCCAAACACATCCAATAGATATTTTAAGACAGCCATTTCGTTCAGCGTAGTTAAAAGTTCTGGAAATTGTATGTTTAAGCAACCCACACACTCCATAGTCCTTAGGGTAAGGGTTGTTAGTCATGCTCTCGGGGCATATATGGTTCTTACGGAAAGAATGCTCGTATAAACCTCAGATAGGGCTTATTTGATTGGAAATTGAAAGCTCTATTTCACTTTTTAAGCGTCAAGAGATATCGGAGGGTAACCAGCGCCCCCCCCCCCCCCCAACCTTTTTTTCCCAACTGCATCCGATAAAAATTTTGAGATAGCTATTTTGTTAAAAATAGTTCAAAGATCATGTAACAAAAATTTCGGTGTCGACACGACTCCCCAGGGCCCGGGGGCAGGCGTTGTAAGTTATGCAATGGGGGCATATATGCGTCTTATGGAAGGGATGCTCGAAGTAACTTCAAAGAGGGCTCATTTGATTGGAAATTGAAAGTTCTAGTTCATTTTTTATGAGTCAAAAGGGATTGGAGGGCACCTAGCCCCCCCCCCTCCACGCACTTTTTTCCTCAACCCCATCTGATAAGAACTTTGAAATAGCCTTTTTTTGAATAGTTCAAAGATCATATAACGAAAACTCCTGGGTCAACACGGCCCCCCAGGGCCCGAGGGCAGGCGTTGTAAGTTATGCCCTGGGGGAGTCTATGGTTCTTACTGAAGGGATGCTCGTAAAAAATTCAGATGGCTCATTTGATTGGAAATTGAAAGTTCTAGTTCAGTTTTTTAGAATAAAAAGAGATTGGAAGGCAACTAGCCCCCCCCCGCACCTTTTCGCCCAAATGCATCCAATAAAATTTTTGAGATAGCGATTAAGTTAAAAATTGCTCGAAAGTCAGATAACAAAGACTCAGGTGTCGTCACAACCCCCCAGGGCCCGGGGGCAGGCGTTATAAGTTATGCCCTGGGGCATATTTGGTTCTTATGAAAGAGATGCTCGTATAAGCTTCAAAGAGGTCTCATTTGATTTGAAATTGAAACTACAAGCTCACTTTTTAATAGTCAAAAGAAATCTGAGTGCAGCTAGCCCCCCCCCCCCCCCCACGTCTTCTTTTTCCAAACCCACCTGATGAAAATTTTGAGATAGATAAGAAAAACTACGGTGTCAATACACCCCCAGGGCCCAGGGGAAGGCGTTCTAAGTTATGCCCTAAGAGCATGTATGGTTCTTATGAAAGGGATAATCGTATAAACTTTATTGAGGGCTGAATGGAGATTGAAACTTCCATTGAATGGAAATTAAAACTTCTAGTTCACTTTTTAAGAGTCATGAGAGTTAAGGGCAACTAGCCCTCCCCCCTCGCCCTTTTTCCCCAAACATATCCGCTACAAATTTTGAGTTAGCCAGTTTTTTGGAAATTGTTCAAAAATTGAATAACAAAAACTCCCCCCAAGGCCCAGGGAATAGGCGTTGTAAGTGTTGTCTTCGGAGCTTACATGTTCTTATGAAAGGAATGCTCGTATAAACTTCAGAGGGGGCTTATTTGATTGGAAATTGAAAGTTCTAGTTCAATTTTTAAGAGTCAAAAGATATTTGAGGATAACTAGCCCCCCCCCCACACACACCCTTTTCCCCAATTCCATCCCATAAAATTTTTGTAATAGCCATTTCATTAAACATAGTTCAAAGGTCAGATAAGAAAAATTCCAGTGTCGACGCAACCCCCCAGGGCCCGGAGGCAGGCGTTATGAGTAATGCTCTAAGGGCATATATAATTCTTATGGAAGCGATGCTCGAATAAACTTAGGAGAGGGCTCATTTGATTGGGAATTGAAAGCTCTTGTTCCCTTTTTGAGAGTCAAAAGAGATCGGAGGGCAACTAGCCCCCCCCCCACCGCCACGCCGTAAATGCATCAGATAAAAATTTTGATATAGACATTTTGTTAAAGTAGTTCGAAGTTCAGATAACAAAAAAACTCCGGTGTCGACACAGCCCCCCAGGGCCCGGGGGTAGGCGTTGTAAGTTATGCCGTGGGGCATATATGGTTGTTATGGAAGTGATGCTCGCATAAACTTCATAGAGGAATCATTTGATTGGAAATTGAAAGTTGTAATTCACTTTTTAAGAGTCTAAAGTGATTGGAGGGCAGCTAGCCTCCCGCCACACTCCATTTATTTTTTTCCCCCAGGGGCACTTCATATAGAAGGGATCGTCGTATAAATTTCAAAGGGGGCTCATTCGATTGGAAATCGAGTGTTCTAGTGCCCTTTTCAAGATTCAAAATTCATTGCAGGGTAACATGCTCCCCTTCCAAGGCCTTTTAGTCCAAACATATCCGATAAAAAGTTTAAGGTAGTCATTTTTTTTAAAATAGTTCAAAGACCATATAACAAAAACTCCTTTAAGTATGGTCATTTTGTTAAGACTAATTTAAAAGTCAGACGAGAAAGACTCCTGTGTCAACACAACCCCCCCTCTCCAGGACCCGGGGCAGGCGTTGTAAGTATTGCTCTGGGGGCATATATTGTTCTTATGGAAGGTATGCTTGTATAAACTTCCGAGAGGGCACATATGATTGGAAATTGAAAGTTCTCGTTCAATTTTTAAGAGTCAAAAGAGATCGGAGGGCAACTAGCTCCCCTCTCCACGCCCTATTTTCCTCAAACCCATCCGATGAGAACTTTGAGAGAGCCATTTTTTAAAAATAGTTCAAAGGTCAGATAACAAAAACTTCGGTGTCAATACAACCCCCAGGGCCCGGGGGGCAGGCATTGTAAACTATGTCCTGGGGCCGTATGTGGGTCTTATGAAAGGGATGCTCGTATAAACTTTAGAGAGGGTTCATTTGAATGGAAATTAAAAGTTGTAGTTCATTTTCTCAGAGTAAAAAAAGATCGGATGGCAACTATCCCCTCCCGCCCTCCACGCCTTTGGGTTTATCGGAGGGACAAACCCCCAATAAAATTTGAGGTGACCATTTTGTTAAAAATAGTTCAACTATAAGATATTAAAACTCCGGGGTCGACACAACCCCCAGGGACAGGCGTTGTAAGTTATACTCTGGGGGTATATATGGTTCATATTGAAGGGGTGCTCATATAAACTCCAGAGAGGGCTCATTTGATTGAAAATAGAAAGTTCTAGTTGATTTTTAAGGAATAAAAAGAAACCGAAGGTTAATTAGCCCCCCACGTCTTTTTCCCCAAACCCATCCTATAAAAATTTTGAGATAGCCATTTTGTTAAAAATATTTCAAACATCAGATAATAGAAACTCCAAGGTTGACACAAACCCATATTTTCACACTGATATTGTTACTTTGATACCAGTTTTGATACTTTGATGAACATTTGATTTTTTTTTAAGAAAAGTTTGATTTTGAAATAAGGAATTTTTAAAAACTTGAAACTTTTTGCAATCAAAAACGAGCGAAAATTAATTAAAAAAAAAAAATTCCGAAAAATAAGTTTTTCAAAGAAAAATAAAGGTCATTTTAAACTTAAGCTCAGCAGATACAAATACCTGTTGAAATTCAAACTCAAAACGACCAGAAATTACTATTAAAGAATGAATGAAACCCAAAACGAACAGAAATTAAATAAACAATCAAAACAAAAAACATACAACAAGTAATAACATAAATGAATAAATAGATCTTAAAGCGAGTAGTGCTTAGATTGAATATGAAAATCAAGCTTAAAACGAAAAAAAAAAAATTCCTATTGAAGTATAAATGAAACTTAAAACGAACAGAAATTAAATAAACAGTCAAAGCAAACAAACATACAATAGATATAAATGTAAACTAATAAATAAATCTTAAAACGAGTGAAACTTAAATTGAATGTGCAAATCAAGCTTGAAACGAACAAAAATTACTACAACAAGAGTTTGTGTATCACCACCTTCTCTCACTGTAAAAGTCTAAAACCTACTGCGTCATTGGCGCTTTACTGAAAACTATATCGGTCTTGAACAGTCTTGGAAATATAAACAACATCAAATTGAATATTTGATGTATAATTATATTAATTGTTGAAAGATCCATCAGTTCAAGAACTTATTTCACTGTAATTTTATTTTTATTTTCAATGCTGTATGAACTGGGAAAGAAATATTTGTAAAATAATTCGTTTTCAGTTAAGCGTTATTGACGCAGTAGGCTTTTGGTTTTTGTTTACAGTTCAGGAAGGGTGTAGCATCCTAACACTTGTTTGTAGAAACTATATTCGTCTTTAACAATTTTAAAAAGAGCTAGTAAATTAAACTAAATATTGGATGCATAATGATATCAATTGCTGACAGCTCATCAGTTCAGAATTTTACCATAATTTTAATGTTTATTTTCAAGATTAATTACAAAAGAAAATATTCCCCATATAATAGGTTTGCAGAAAAGTGCCAATGATGCAGTAGGCTTTAGATTTTTATTCAATCTAAGCATTACTCGCTTTAAGATCTATTTATTCATTTATATTATTACTTGTTCTATGTTACTTGTTTTGATTGTTTATTTAATTTCTGTTCGTTATGGGTTTCATCTATTCTTTAATAGTAATTTCTAGTCGTTTTGAGTTTTAATTTTAACAAGTATTTGTATCGGCTGAGCTTAAGTTTAAAATGGCCTTTACTTTTCTTTGAAAACCTTATTTTTCGGAAAGTTTTTTTTTTAATTAATTCGGGAAAAAATTCAAAGTTTAGTATCATTTTACGAGGTAACTTTAGGGATCTCAGACACGTAAAATTTTATTGAACAATTTTCAGTGAGATGGCACCCCTTCTGCATGTTTCAACCCGTTTTTCCGTGCAACTCTTATATATATATATATATATATATATATATATATATATATATATATATATATATATATTGTAGTAAAGATTTGATTTTTGGAGTTTCGGTTTTTAGTGCCAAGATTCACTATTTACAAAAAGTGCTTCACCATGAACTGATTGAACCAATGCCTTTTCGAGTGGGAAAGAGGCTGACATCCCCCCTTAAACCATATTGTCCAAGTTTCAAGTGGATTTTTATATTTTGAAGTTTCGAGACTGATCATTATCCCAGAAAAAGGAAATACCTTAAAATATTCCTTGAATGGGAGAGGGTATAAAATAATAATAATAATAAAAAAAAGGCCAGGATCATTATTTTCCTATTTTTTAGGGGTTCTATAGGAAAATCTTGTTTTTAGAAGATTCCACTTCGCTATTATGTGATCCCTTTCGTTGTTTAAAAAGTGCATTAAACTTCTAGTTCCCGTTCGACAAACCCTTCTATTGACAATCTACGACCACTAGTTCAATACGACCACCCTGAAGAATCAAATAGATAAACACGTATCCTCGATCATTCTTCTCAGGAAAAACACAAAATTCCGTATTTTAGTAGATGGAACCTTGAGACTTCCCCCGTATATGCACCTTTGTGCTATATAGTTGGAGGGGATATTTGAGGGATCTGATTGTTTGCGGTAACCTCCCAATCATACCGGTTGAAAACTAGCGGCGTTCTTTAAAAACCTCGCATTAAATAACTTTAAGCATATTATAAGACAACTCACTACAGCGCCGAGCCACCTGAGGCTAACAAAGCCACACAGGCTCCTCCTCCATCCCAATCTACTCAAAGCTTCCCTCTTTACAATCTCCAGGAAGTTACCATTCCCCTTAAATCTTTCCTTTCAACGACATCCTCCCACCCCATTCGAGACGACTCGATTTTCGTTTGGCCCTAGTCGGTTGGCCAAAAAAGACAATCTTAGGCAATCTGTCATCCTTCATCCTCAAAACATGTCTGAGCCATCTCAATTTTTCTCTCATTAAAGCCTAGAAAGCCGGTTTGAACCATATTTTTCGTACAGCTTACTATTTTAAATACGATCATTTATCCAGGTACCCAAAACAATCCGTAGGCAATATTTCTGGAACATACCTAGCAGCTCCTCTTCCGATTTTCGAAGTGTTCATGCTTCAGAATCAGAACCAAACTGAAGCTTCCAATATTCTAATCTTGATTCGCAGACTTATCTTCCTATTCCTCCAAAAATTTTTCAACCATGTGAAAACACCCTGGGCCTTGGTTTTTCTACCTTTAACATCTTCACTACGCCTCCCCCCCCGTTTTTAATAATAATACTACCATAGCAATTTTATTCTCGTACATATTATAAAGGAAACTATAAAGATGCAAATTGAATCATAATTGAAATGAAAACAAAAACAAACAAAAACGATTAAGTTCTGGAGTAACTTTTAAAGCGCCTGTTTAAAGAAATCCTGATTTTCACAATTTTTGCTCGACTGAAAAATGAAAACTTCGCTTTATCCCGAGTAAAAAAAAAAAAAATTGTTGCCTGAATACTGAATATCCCACTGCAACAAAAGGCATTCTATTTCAAAATTTTAAAGGACAGGATTAGGCTTGTCAATTTTTCGCATTTTGATAATTTTTGTTCAAGAGTTTGCACATAAAGATATCAGTCAAAACTGTATTCAAACATGCAGAACAGACTGAATAAACTGAATAGCGTTTAGACTGAGTAAACCCTTGAATTTAAAAAAAAAAAAAAAAAAAAAAAAAAAAAAAAAAAAAAAAAAATGCAAAACTGAAACGTGTAGCTTAATGGCGCAGCTTCATTTTTGGTGTGTAATGTTTAAAATTACGTTAAGTATCCTTTAAGGAACTGAAGCATTATGGTCCCCATTATGCCTGGTTTGATCTACATCCTCTGATATAAATACTTCTCTACAAATAGTATGGGACCCACCCGAAGGAATGTGCTCTATTTCAGTTTGTGAGTGTTCAGTGAAATGACCAAGATTTTTCTGTACCAAAGGACAGTGCATGACCTGCTGATCCCGGGAAGGCCCGCTATACCGGTGTCAGACGCAGGCATCAGCAGCTATAGCAGTTCAAAGCTGCCTTTTCGCTTCCTTTTTTCTCGGCGAGCAACACCATTCTGAGAGTACAAGATACATGCCCTAAATAGGAAACGCTATTGTCGAGGGAAAGTACCTGGATAGAATGATCCCACAAAATCCAACAAGCCAATTTCATTATCTCATACATCCAGCATATATCAGTATTTGCCAGCGTGTTTCAGGCTTCATCAGTGATTTATCAAGTGTAGTGTATCTAGCAAGCGTGGCTTAGTACTAGTAGGCTATAGCATAGTAGTAAGCTATAGCATAGTAGCCTAGTATTTCAGGGGTTGACAACCTTTTGCATCAGCTTCCTGTTCAGTTCCGATCACAGTTTATAGAATTAACAGTATGATCATTCCCTATCTCACCCATTATAAAATTAGTGACTTACAAATAAAGTAAACATACTACTTGATGCCCTTTTTATGCTCTTAACCAATATAATAATCATTTTTGTCAAAATGAATTTCCTCCCCGCCCCCCTAGGCTATATATATACCAATTCAGGGTATATATTTACACATGAGATGCGGGGGGGTAAGTTTTAAACCTAACTCTCATTTTTATCATAAATAAATTTTACCACCACTGCCCCAATGTGCAAATATATACCCTGAATTAGTATTAGCCTAATAGGGGTGGGGGTAAAAGTCATTTCTGAAAAAGAGGGGTAAAATATAGAAAATAGAGGGGTATTGTCTGGGTGACAACTATCATCGTGAGAAAGTATAAATTCAGGAATCTAAAAGTTTCAGTTGTATTGACATGCTTCATGATTTATTTGTAATAGCACTATTTCTTACATTTAGAAACAGTAGGCTAACGAAGGGGGAATAATTGAATTTTTTTTTTAACCTTGTTTCCATCAGGGGCATAGCTCCAGTATTTGATAAAATTCTACTTAAGCTACTTTTGGCTATCTTGGATAGGGGATAAGTTAGGAAAATGAAACTTTCAGGGATGGGTCTACAGGCTAAAGTATGTCCTGGGAAGGTATTCTGAAGTACCCACCTCCACTCCTTCCTCTAGAGGGTCCTGGCCTTTGATTTTTAGTGAAACCTTGCAAAATAAATCTTCTGCTTGAATGAATTAAAACAACAAAATTTTCAGCTTCACAACTTTGCTCAATCCCAAGTATTAAGGTTTTAAAGATATGCAAATACATTTCATATATTAAAAAAAAAAACATTAATATGGCTCAAAATTCTTCTCAAATAACAGGAATTATATTTTCAGAACTAAAGCCAGAGAATAAGAAACCAGTAACTGAAAATTAAGGTAAAGAGTTGTTTTGTCAAATTTCAATAGGTTCTACCTGTCATGTAGGCAAATTTCAGGACCCTTTAGTGGGAGAAAGAGTGGAGGTATGTACTTCAAAATACCAACCCAGGAGATACCTTAGCCTGTAGATCCAACTGTCTTTTTGGCAAAATTCTACTTTAGCTACTTTTGGCTATCTTGGATAGGGGTTTGGTTAGGAAAATGAAACTTTCTGGGTTGGGTCTACAGGCTCAATTGTGTTGTGGGATGGTATTCTGAAGTACCTACCTCCACTCCTCCCTCTAGAGGGCCCTGACCTTTGATGACTTTTAAATATCTGTGTGTTATGAAAATGAAACCTAACGTAAGTTTATCGGATCAACCTATTTTGCGCCCCCCCCCCCCTAAAAAATCCTGGATCCGCCCCTGAAACCATCACACCTATTCCACCAGTTATTAGAAGAAAAAAAATTCCTTATTTTCACAAATTTCATCAACCCCCCGCCCCCTTTTATAAAAAATACTAAAAAGGACAGATGAGTCCACGGTATGTAAATAGTATATTAATTAATAATTTTTATATAAATTAATTCATAACAGTGAGATGGGACACTTGCAAACCACTTGGCTGGTTTTACAACAAACGTTCCAACAAACATGAGACTGTCGCATCCGCCAGACCCTTCTCTTTTAATTCTTAACATCAAAAACAGTTTTGGCCTAAAGGAGAAAGAAATACTTGAGAAAAACGACGTGATATCCAAACTAGGCGTACAGTAGTGTTAGCTATTTCTGGCGGTTGATTAATTACCGGCATTTTGAACTTCATTTTTTGTACTTTCATTAGGGAGTTCCAGATATTTCTGGCTATCTCAAAAATTGATAATTGGCTTCAACTTTTCACTTCTTCTTTTTTTTTTGTGTCTTTTTTTTGTATGTTTTGCCTTTTTTTTTGTCATGATGGTGAAATATACAATCATAGAAATGGTGTTAGGGTTTTGAAAAGGTGCCTGCAGTCTATTTTACACTGATCTGTGTGCTCTTTTGATCTGTGTGCTGACATGATTTCCGCTGGAAATCATGTCAGCTTGAAAGACAGCAGCGGTTGCCACAAGCACAGAGGTGCGAACGCTAGAGCACAAACATTGCTGGGAAGGAATTCAAAGCTGTCCAACTGGACCTCCATCTTGGCGAGTTCAAAGACAAAAAGTCAGCTCTTTGAGGTTCTCTTTGAGATTTGTGAAGGGTCTGTGGATCTCGTCAAGCAAGGTGTGACACTGTATCTCTCGGGAGGCTTTTCAGATCGGATGAAAGTTGCGAAATTGCCAGCAAATGTGAGTGCGGAAGATTACAAAGAGCGTCTCAGCTCAAACCATGAAGAAGCGGACACAAGGATAATTTTACATGTCCTTGATGCTCTAGGGAGAAACTTCAAGGAGATTGCTGTGCTAGCAAATGACACTGACATAGTTGTTGGACTTCTGTATCACTGCTGTCAGCTATTTGAAAAGAAGGAGCTGGTTGGTCTTGCCATATATGTGAATTTTCAGAAGTATTCTGTGCCAATTCACCAGCTTTGTGAAGTCCTGCCGAACAGTTTGCTCAGTTGCCTGCCAGTGGTCCACTGTGTGACTGGAAGTGATACCGTCAGCTATTTTTATGGCAAGGGCAAAAAGTTAGCTATGAAAGCAGTTGAAAGATGGAACCTCTATGAGGATCTACGGAACGTGATTGTGAGGCTAAAGTGCGACAATGCCCATGCTGTCTTGGAAGAATTTACATCTGCCTGCTAAAAGGTAGTCGTAGCAATGTACGGCAAAGACCCTGTTGATTTCAGGTCTTTGAACGATTTGCGCATTCACCTGTACCCGAGAAAACGGGAACTGAAATACTTGCCTCCGACAGATGACACTTTTTCTTTTCACACTATGCGTTCTTTGCTACAGGTCAAATTCCTGTTGGAAGCGAACTTGCCAAGGCCTTCGCCAGTTGACCCTACTCGATTCTGCTGGACTTTTTTGAAAGACAAAATCTGTCCAGTTCCAATGGGGGGAGATCCTTTCCCACAAGGTACCAGTCCCGAATACTGCCTTTGTTGAACTTGCTCTAGAGCCTGCCCGTGTGTTGACAAGAACAGAGACTGTGATTTGTTGTGCCAGTGTGCGGGAAAATATAACGAGTTAGCAGATGAGTCCTTGGAAGACAAGTTTGGAAATTTGAACAAGTTGTTCTTATATGTAATAGCCATTTGTTCTTTTAGTTGTTTCATTTTGAGTTAAAAGTTTCTTAGCTGTTCAGTTTCTCCTCTTCTCTGCTGCGAGGTGAATTCGCAACGGTTCCTGTATTAGGTTTCTAGAATCGATGCATTTCTGGCTTTACTTTGACACTTGGACATTTTATTCGTAGCTAAAAGCTGAAGAAACCTAAAACTTTGATCTTACAACAACACGCCAACATTTCTCAACACTATAGTGGTCGTGTCCGGAATAAGCATGGTCAGTTACGTTGGGTCCAACCTCCGTTTAGCGGTCATCTTGCTGACCACACCAGTGTCAGTTTTCAGAGGCTGGGTCCTCGACTATAATGCCACCATTTAGATAAAGATACACCAGTGGAAAATTTCCCACACGCCAATTTCCTTAAAAAAAAAAATAAGAAAAATCATTCGACTAGGTCTTGATACTAAGGTTTTAAAGATACACTCCCTCCCCCCCCCCTTAAAAAGATACAATCCTTTATGCGGTCTGTTAAGCCATCATCAATTGTTATGGCGTATATTAAGCAAAAAAGCAAATTGTGGAGTTTACTCATTGACCTGTACAAATTAGCCATTTTCGTATATAAACAGTTATTTTGGTAAAAAAAAAAAAAAAAAAAAAAAACACTAAGTTCAAAAGAAATAGTCAAAATTTGCGAAAAAAAAACTGGCAAGATTGAGAAAGGAAGAAATAAAAAGAAAAGGTAGCCACCTTGCAATTCCGTGTTCTACAGCAACGGCCAGGGGCGAACTCAAAGTTTTTGCCAGATCTATGATACATTCCACCAGGGCCAAAACAAACTGCAATTTTGCAAGAGTTTCATTATGCTCCGCCTCTAGCAAAGTTTCTTCTTGTAACTCAGGAGCAACAAACACAATGGGTCCACTCATATCATTAGTGGGTGATGATCCAAGCGTGAAGTCATTTGGTATCTCCTGACTTTGGGGTCTTGAGGATATAAAAAAAAAAAAAAAAACTTCAATAGGGCTGAGTCCAATAAAATGAATTAAGGTCCATATCAAATATGAAAAAAAACAAAGTTTTTTCAACTGAAAATAAGGAGCAACATTAAAACTTAAAACGAAAAAATATTATTACATATATGAGGTGGGTAGTCCTCTCCTCAATAACTCGCTCTTTACGTTAAAGTTTGATTTTTCGTTCCAGTTATTTCAGAATAACTCCTAAATCACAAAGGCCGTTTAATTAGAACAATAAGCTCTTTTAAAAGTTCTAAAAAAAATGTTAACGCAAAGATTAATGTATTGAGGAGAGTACGACCCGCCTCATATACGTAATAATATCTGTTCGTTTTAAGTTTTAATGTTGCTCCTTACTTTCAGTTAAAAAAAACTTGTTTTTGTATTCAATTTCTGATCGTTTTTTAAATAATAAGAGAAGGGAAAATTCCCTTTCCCCAGGAAAAATTTCTCCATGGAAAGATCCTCCCACATAATCTCCCCCCTCCACAAGATAAATCACCCCTGAAAAATCTCTGTACACTTCCCAATAAACAATACTATATGAAAAAAATTGGGCGAAATTCATAGCTTGCAGCCATTTCCCGCCAATGTGGGGGGTCGAGTCATCCTCAAAGACATAGTTGTTAGATTTTCGACTATGCTAAAAAAAATTGATATTTCAAAATTTGGATCGGGCGACTTTGGAGAAAAAATGAGCGTGGGGGGGGGGGGGGGGGCTAGCTACTCTCCAAAATTTTTGGTCACTTATAAAGGGTACTAAAACTTTGATTTCCGATCAAATGAACCCTCTCCCCATTTTCTACGATCACCGATTCGGTAAGATCACCCCTGGGAAAAACAAACAACAACATACACGCATTCGTGATCTTTCTTCCGGCAAAAAATGCTAAATTCCACATTTTTGTACATAGGAGCTTGAAACCTCTATAGTAGGGTTTTCTGGTATGCTGAATCTGATGGTGTCATTTTCATATAAGATCACTGGATGTTTTGGGGGCATTCCTCTCACCCTTTTTTTCAAAAATTGGGCAAATTTTCTCAGGCTCGTAACTTTTGATGGGTAGCATTAATTTGATAAATTTTACATATTCTGAATAAGCATCAAAATTCAATTCTTTTAGTATGTCTACTGTTATCAAGACTCTGTTTCTTAGAGTTTCGATTACTATTGACCCGCATCGCTCTTTACTTATAGTTCGTTACCACGAACTGTTTGATCAACTCGATCCATATCAATATCAACTCGCGTACATTTAGAGAATTTTGTCGAAATTGAATACCTATTCCTATCCTGTTCAGAATCCATATTGATGAAAACCATCAAAGAAAACGAGAAAAATTCAACAAGAAGAGACATAGCTGAGTCTTATATTTATGTATTAATCATATGAAGAAAAGACCTGACTACGGAGCTTCAGTTTTTTCGAAACAGAACTTAAGTAGGTCACTGCATGCTAAATTTTCGTCAGTGCAGTGTTGCCCGATATTCTTTACGTTTAGCCGTTCAGGTAGCTACTTAGTAATCAGAATAGAGTAGAATGGTTAAAATAAGAATACTCTTGAGACACCTCAAGTTCACATTTGAGGTGTCATTACAATCAAGTAATCCAAATCTAATAAGGAAGTATTTAGCACTTGGTAAGGTTTCTGCCATAGAAAAGATTTTAAAACAGTGCCACAAAAGAGCAGAGGCCATCAACACTCAATGGAGAGCCATAATAGCTTAGTTGTGTGTAGTTCTTTGCGTGTCTATTATGCCACGTATTTCCAATTTATCGATTCTTTTGTTTTCTCTGTCTTTTGTTCAATTATAATGGATTTATAATATATATTCATTCATTAATTCGTATTTAGGATTTATTGGTGGTTACTTCTTTGTTGGAGCATAGAGTCCAAGGCTGTGGAGTTGATGAGTTATAAATTCCAACCCTTATTCCTAGTATTTTACCATTTACGACTGATTCTAAGGATTCTTCCTTTTCAGGTTACTTTGAATATTTGCCTAAATTGGCGCTTTATTGGTTTTCAAGCGTGAATAAGATGATCTTGATAGGAAAAGTGTCAAACGTGGCCAGCTAGATGCAACAGATATACAATCAATAAAAAAGGTCAGTGGAGTCACTGACTGATGATTTTCCTTCTAATCCAACTGATCCATATGCACAGTTGTATTCCCAAATCCAAAGGCTTTACTTCAAACGACTCCAGGTCTACAACTGCCGTGTCCTTAATCTCCTTATAATCAAAAAGTTTTTGTGCGCGTGCCATATTTGTTATTAAACCTTATTTGTAGAGAAGTTCCTCATGAATAAAAATAAATTCAGGTTAGGTCAAACAAGTGCATTAATTCTAAAACCTCAGAAAATTTGAAAGCCAACTTAACAAATCCAGTTTCAATACACCCCAGGCAACAAAATAGGGCTGATCACGCTTATATGATGCACTTTAATTCAAAGCCTGTTAGTAATAAATAGCTTGGCATGCCACGTTTTCTTCTGATTACTATCAAAAAGGAAAATTTTTCCATCCAAGGAATTAAATAGACGACGTTGAAGCTTTTACAACAGTATGATACATTTCTGCGCTTCTAATTCTACTTAATAGTCAAAACCGTCATCAATCTATACAATACATTTGGATCTTGGACAATCACGCATTAAATTGGTGAAAACATTCATTTTAGTTCCACAAGAGCATTTTTTTTCTCAGACTTTAAGAACACGCTGCTGTATTATTTACAATACCAATTATTTGAATCAAACAGTTTGTAGAAACGAACTGTAAGTAAGGAGCGACGCGACTCAATAGTAACCGAAACTACAAAACTGAGTTTAGATGTCAAGAAATTTAAGAAATGACGTCAAGACGTCATGAAATCTTAATAAAATCACACCATCAGGTTCAGCATATCAGAGAACCCTACTGAAGAAGTTTCAAGCTCCTATATACAAAATGTAGAATTTTCTATTTTTTTCAAAGAAGAAAGATCATGGATGTGTATGTGTTTTTTTTTTTCAGGGGTGATTTTATCGAACCAGTGGTCCTACAAGATCGACAGAGGGCTCATTTGACCGGAATTCAAAATTTCTAGTGCCCTTTTTCAGTGACCAAAAAGACTGAAGGGCAGATAGGCCCCCTCCTGCGGCCCTCTTTCCCCCAAAGTAATATGATCAAAATTTTGAGAAAGCTATTTGATTCAGCATATTTGAAAAGACCAATAACTATGATTTTGGGGATGACATGGCCCCTTCCCCCACAGCCCCTAGGAAAGGGCTGTAAGTTATACAATCTGCCCTTAGCTCACATATAGTATCTGTTATTGAGAAATATACGGATTTTTTTTTGGGGGGGGGGGAGAATTTCCCACGGAGAGGATTTTTCGTGCGGAAGAAAGTTTCAGACTGGGAGATTTCCTGGCATGATTTAAAAAACGATCGGAAATTATAATTTAGAAAAAACAAGTTTTTCCAACTGAAAGTAAGGAGCACCATTAAAGCTTAAAATGAACAAAATTATTCCGATTCTAAGGAGGCTTGCCCCTTCCTAAACCCTCGCTCTTTACAGTTTGTTTTTTGTCACAATTCTTTAAGAAAGGCTGAGCAAACCCAAGGGCTGTTGAACTTGAATGCAATGTATTTGAAAGAACTTTAAGATTTTAGCGTAAAGAGGGTTGAGGAAGGGACATCCCCCCTCGCATACGGAATAATTTCTTTTCGTTTTAGGTTTTAATGCTACTTCCTACTTTCAGTTTGAAAAAGTTTTTTATTTATTTAATTCTAATAGAGCTTAGTGCCATGAGGTACCAGTGAGTAACCAATATCAAGTGATGTTATGTCTCAAGTAAAACCCAAAAGCGGTAAGTTTAGCATCTGGAACCAAAAAACGGTTTAATTAAAGCTTCTCCCACTCTTAAAAAGCAGTAGCCTCAGGACAATATTTAACAGTACCATATTTTCACTCATCAAATTTGATACACGAATTCCTCGCTTAATTTACTTCATGGTCAAATCTTGTTGAAACCAATAAAATCAAAGATGCGCTGAGGCGGATCAACGAGCTTGCCGTTATTTTCCTATCAGTTTTGAAAAGACGGAGAAACAAGATAGAGGATCTAAGTTTTTTAGTGCTCTGAAATACAACTACGACGGTAAAAGGGGACTCAGGAACACAACAGTTATGCTGTCAAAGAGCCAGTCTCAACGAAAATCTGTAAAGTTTAATTTATTATCTCAGGTTGGCAATAGAGCAGAGGTAGATTTTTGTGATCTGTTTTCTTTACCTACGTTATGTTTATGTAATGCCAATTATTTAAAAGTGAATTTTCTATTTTGTTTTGTATTGCCATGGCTCTAGGGCTTCTAGCGGAATAAAATTTACTTACTTACTTACTTTAGCGTCTGTAATGGATTCCGGTGAGAGTATGAATTATTATTTCGGGCATCCCCCCCACAGCAGTTGCTAATGTTTTCCTCTTACCCTATTTTTCTGTTTAGCTAATTGAAAGTGGTTGATAAATGATAGAAGACTTGGAAGTCCTACAGACCTAATTCCAGTATCAACGCGCATGTCACCATGCACAGAGATACACTTTAATATGACATATAAGGTTGGAAAACTAGCAAGAATTGGATAAAACCACTAGGCCCTAATGCAGTAGAACTCGAAATTAAATCTTAAGCAATCAGCGGTAATTCAATTTAAAGAGGATCACCGTTCCCTAGAGCCACTCTCTAAGCTGATGTTTCATTTTATCATGCATGTGGCAGAAGACAAAATATGAATTTGAATCTTGAACTCGTAAGAGATCTTGCTAATGTTAGGAAAGCCCTGTATTTTCAGCAAACACCCTAATATTTTGCATAATAGCATAATGAGCATATAGCATATTCAGCAAAGGGGTAAGAGGGTAGTAAGTACTCTTTAAATACTGGGTAAATATTACACCTTTTGCACTTTAATTCTAGTCCCATTTCTGGTCCCAGCTCAATTTTTTTTTTCTTTTTATATGAAGACATCATTTAAACTTTAGAACACTCCAATTTTAACAAATAGATTACATAATTCCTACCTAGATATGTAAGAGCCCTTTGAGATCCAAATCGATGTCCTGAGGGGGACGAGGATAGATAATTCATGTCCGATCGCGTCCTCTGAAATGTACCTTGGCGAAACAATGGCGGGGAACTTCCACACGAAGAATTGCCATTGTCAACCTCAATTAGTGCTGAAAAACGGCTATTAGGTAGCTTTGGTGAGTGCATTGCTCCAGGTATCTGCGTGGGTAAACTCCCTGATCGTCTTAAAGGCGAAGACATGGTTCGTGTGTAGCAGCCTGGTGACATCCGTTGATGAGTCGGTGGCGGCGTACCGCAACTACTACCCGAAGGTGAACGCTGACGGCATATTCCCAGAGACGGCGTTCCCATACAGAATTGCACCTAAAATAATAAAACGCGTAATAGGCAATAAAAATTAAATAATACAATCATCCCTTTTAGATCACAATAATTTTCAGAGTCAAAATCAACTTTGATGACAAACTGTCTGACCTCTAAAAGCACAACGAGCCTGTAGTTATTGGCTTAAGAAAAAGCCAATAGTAGGGAGCAAAAGACAATCACATAAATTATTTATAGCATTACCTAAAATTCATAAAACACATCCATGTGAAAGGGGAAAACAAGGGTAAAACGGTAATATGAATATATTTCTAAGGGGATAGCGATGACAACCTTTTTGTGGTGTCCCTGAGAGCAGTAGACAAAAATAGGGTCCCTACTACTGTTAATTTCAGTGACCGTCAAACCACTAGCCACCCTGCTCAGTGTCTGACCATAAGGCAGGTATTTTGTACAGTATGATATTGGATGGATTCAAGCAAGTAACAGCTGCCAAAATCATGCCCTAAGAGGTCAATCCCCTTGGACATATGAAAAGTTGACTATTGTACAATTGAAGATCCCTTGGGTACGAGGAAGGAGAACTCTTACTATTACTGGTAACAGTTTGAATCCATGGTAATAGAATCAAAATTAATAAAACTTGAAACAAAAGGTAATATTACAGTAATAGCTCTCTTGCTATTCTGGAGATAAAGTATGTTGAAAAGCTGGCAATTTCAGGGTGATTCTCCCACCTCTTTGAAGAGACGATTGTTGCTTGCAGAGGCTGGTCTGAATCTGCCAGGTGGGGTTCTCAGGACGAGAGGAAATAATGGTGGACACCTTAACACTAAACAGGAAAGCTCTTCTACAAAAGGGAGAAAAAGACAGTCTGTATTAAAATACAACGCACGAGGGGGGTACCAATAGCCCAGCGGCTAATTTTTAAACTGTTAAACTGCCATGGACAGTAAAATTGAATTCTAATTGTTCTAATTGGTGAAGTAGAAACTTACAATACTCCATATGTATATTTAAAAAACTTGAAAATTGGGAATTTAATTTCTATATACATTTGCAATATTTAATTCTATACGTAGATGTGCAGTTTTTGGTAGAAGCTGGCGCCAAATTAAAAAAAAAGGAAACGTGGGTGAAAAATCGGCAAAACAATAAGCTAAAGCATATACCACCAAACAGCTCAAGAAAGTAAGGTCCTCCTTTGAAAGTGTAGTTGTCTTAGGGAATCAATAAGTTGTTCATGTTTAAATTTTTACAGACGAAAAACGTGGTCAAATTTAACTAATTACTTTTGCCTATTTATTTTCACGGTTCAACGTGGCAACACTGTGGCACTGTCCTAAAAACTTAACTGAAGCAAGATTTGAAAGTTTGACTCAATTGCCAATTATGATTTTTGTTTGACTTATTATATGACCTATTTCTGGTCGTTTCATGTTTTAATATAGCTCTTTATTTCTCTTTACAATAGTTTTTTTTTAACATTTTGCTAATTTACTTTCAGATAATCTTTTCTAATTAATATAAATTTGTTATGTACCTTTGGGGAAATTTCGACACTGTTTTTAGCTTCTTTTGCTTCAGAACTAACATATAGAATTTCAATTTAGGTTTTATGCAACATTTGATATGTAATCACAATTTCCAATCACTCATTTTTTCACAATAACATTTTAATCTATTCTCTTGCAAAATCGAGACGTTTTACATTTTTAAGAAATAAATTTTACAATAGTAAATTTAGTAAGGTGAAATAATAGAGGCTGAAAACAAATAGCTGGGCATAAAACAGCAGATGTTGAAGTGTATGGGCTAAATTTGGAACTACTGGGCTAAGGACAAAACAACTACTTCGGTGAAAACAAGACATTACTTGTGAATTATGTGTTTGATTATGGTTTTGATGTTGATGTATTTTGATTTTGAATTTCTACATTAGCATATTATTCTCAGAATTACAATCAACAGTCTTAGACGTCCTTAGATTACTTTGGTAAAGTCAAACGCCATGGACAGTATAATAATAATGATAATAATAATAATTTATTTACTACCCACTGAAGAAGAAAAAAAGAAAGATGGACAAAAAGAAGTGGAGTACATATAAAAACAAAAAAGCGAACTTGCACACTTAACAATTATTTAAATAAAACGACGTAAATTATGGTGCGCAGTAAGACCTGAAGATAACGACAGCTTTCCCGCAAGCACAATCACTTTTTCCCGTAAATCAGGGAGGCCGACTCGCGATATTAGATGCCGGTTCTGGAACCCCGGAGGGAGGCACAAAAGGTACCGAGAAAATTTAAAACAATAAGTCCGGAGAGATTTGAAAAGAGAGTCGGGAACGAGCATACACTCTGTTGGCCAAATGAGGCAAGGAACGGACTGGACATGCAATAAACCAAAGGGTTGGAGACGGATTTTTATCACTGTTTACCACAGGAGACCCAACAAGGAGCGTATGAACTACTGACCAAAAGCAGTTGAAGACAGAATATAATCACTGCTTATCTAAGGGGTTAGAAACAGAGCGTATGCACTGTTGACCGAATGGGATCGGAGAGGTTATCGTATTCACGGTTCACAAAGGCGGTCGGTAACAAATTGTACGCAGTGTTTACCAAAAGTGGTTGGAGGTGGAGAGTATGCATTTATCAAAGGGGCTTGGAGTATGAACTGATTGTCAAAAACTGAGTGTACACAGAATGGGCCCTCATTTTGGGACTTAAATCTTAGGGATTAAAAGTTATTATACGACTCTGATGAGGGTATAAAACCTATTTCTAGGAAACTTGTTTTATGTTGTATTTCATAAAAATTTGTGGCCCCTGATCCCGGAACCCACCTATGATGTCACTCTGCTTTCACGAGGAAAACTTAATTTAAATCTAAAACACGACTTGTGCTTCCTTATGGAATTTGTTGAGGTCTTAGCTCAAGTTTATTAGAATAGATGACCCATTATTCTGTAACAAGAAACTGATTCCCACGCTGTAATACGTTACATCTTTTCAACAATTTGAAACAATTTTTATTAGAACTATGGCTAAATTGAAGAAGAAAATTACTCACCGAGGGCGGGGAGAGTTGACTAATATCCGTGGAGATTCTCCGCAACTCTCGGGGTGTCACATTGCGCACCATTGTAATTGGTTGAGATCTTGGAACTACAGCAGTACTTGATTCCGCCGGAAGAGAAAGATCTGGTAATGTGCAAGCACGTTCTTTGTCTATGTTTTTGTACTGAAAGAAAAGTCGTCATCACTACTATTTGAAACCTTTTCAAAAACCTGACGCAAAACAAAACATCACGATCTGTTTAGATTCAATAAAAGCAACTGTGCCAAAATAATTTGTAAAAACGTAATTGGAATCATCAAAATCCAAAGATCAAGGTTGGATATGCATATTATTTGATTAATCAATTTTCCACACAGAAATATTGGCGTATATATTCTTAACAAGCAATTTCTAATCCTTGCAAAGTTAGTGACGTAACTTTATACAGTAGGTCGAAGGCAATAGATGTAATGGAGAGACTAGTGGTACCAATTGGGGCCGAGATTTTGAAGAATACCTTTTTCGGTATTCAAATTATAAAAAAATCAAAAAGAACAACCCCCCATAGATTTTGAAAAATGTACCCTCCCCCGAAAAAAAAAGGATATATATATATATATATATATATATATATATATATATATATATATATATATATATATATATATATATATATATATATATATATATATATATATATATATATATATATATATATATATATATATATATATATATATATATATATAAATATATATATATATATATCGGAATGTCAGTTGCCTCCCATAGATTAATCATAATGCGGTAAATGAATCATCTTCGGAATTACTAACTTTTTTTCTTTACAATTAAAATCGATGATACAAGGAGCTTGGTTTTAAGCATACATCCATTATAGAGAAAGGACATCAATACTTTTCATGCCCCCCCCCCGGGAAAAGTGCTGTTTATGTACGTCGACAAGAATGCTATATATTCAGTTCAATAAATAGGAATAGACCGCAATAAAGGTGCTCACAACCTTTCTCCCACGGATTATCTAGGAAGAATGAATAAAAACAGTGAATAGACTAGCCGAAACCTTTTAGGCTATTCCCAACCAACGGCCAGCAATTTCCAATCTTTTTAACACAGATTATTTTGGAAAAAGTCCTAAATGCTTACATGTTAATCATAAAAGCTCAATCAAATCACTTCTGACCGTCTTAAATCAAAACACACTTAGTAACTTTTTTTTATATATGATGCTGTATTTCCACCAAAGTTGGTCTTTTATGGTTACTGAGGTTATTGGTTACAAATCAGAGGCTATAATTGCAAAACAGAAATCAAAATCAACAAGTGATTTAGCTTGAAATTACGTACAACATGCCTACCTTTACAGTAAAAATTGAATAAACGTGGGGGGGGGGGAGGGTAGGGGTAGGGAAGTTGCCGTGAAATCACTTTCGACCTTGAGCTTGTTTTGCACTGATTCTGCAGCTAGCTGGTTTTCGCACGCAATTTGTTTTGTTTTGCAGTCATTATCAGGTCTTTATCCCGACCTGTACCACGATGATGAATTTTTAAGCTCTTTGAATTTTTTCTAAGTGGCGTATCTTATGGACAAATCTTAGTACAGAAAACTAATATAACATACTTTCATTGGGATGTGAGTGTAACTGACTTCTCGTTTATTTGGATCCCGTTCACTTTAACCCATTTATCTGAGCCCTCGTTCAGCTGAACAACTGTTTAACTCAACCCCGTTTTACTCAACTCCTGTTCACCTCAGTACCCGTGCAACTCAACCCCCGTTAACTCATACCCTAAGCAATTCAACCCAATTTAGCTCAACACCTCTGCAACTAAACCCCTGTTTAGGGAACTCAACCTAAACAAAGGGGGCTGTATTGCATGAAGGTTGAACTATACGCGGCTTGAATTGCATGGGGGTGAGTTGAATGAGTAACTTTCTTATATCATTACTAAAAAAGGAGCAAATGGAAATATCCACTTCCTTTCGCAATGGTAGTTTTTAATATTTAGGAGGCATATGTAATATCAGTTCTCTTCCTGAGTCCGGAGCGCAAAAAATGAAATAACAAACTCAATCTAAAGCAGGAACAGCTTGTAAAAGCAGATGGTAGCATTTTCGGACAAGTAAGAAAGTGCCCCCTTTTGGATCCTAAATTGTCTGGGAATCATTGCTGTCTAAAGATTTTCCCAGTTGCAGTTGAATTTGGATTTGAAAGTGGCACCTTCTCCTTATCTGCTTAAACGGAACTTTCGAACTGGAAGTAGAACTATGGCTGAACGAAAATAAGGCTTGGTAGAACAACTTCAAATAGCCCTTTCTACAAGTTTGATTCACCGTGCAGTTAGTAGACTCTGCTCTAATACAAGCGAAAATCATCCTATTGGGTGCCAGGCAAGAATTAGGTGCAGCTTTCTAAATTTAGTGCCCTATATCAGTGGGGTACGAGTCCCACACTTTCAGAGAAACCACACAGTTTCAATCCTTACCATTTTTTCACAATAAGCTAAAATCAGTGCATAAGAAAAATAAATCCAAAATGTGCTTGATTTTTTCTAAGGGATTTGGAAGCTATTATTCATACATAGATGACCAATACTAAAATAAAAGCATACTGGAATAAAACACAGCTTGTAGCCTACAATTTTTACTATGGTTTTGAATATCCTCAATATTTGCAAGGATTTCTGATATTGTTCATTATAAGGCAAATATTAAAGTCGGATTGCAAATTCCCCCCCCCTCGTTGATCATATTTAGTGGAGATACGTTTTTTACCGCCCCAATCATGGGATGGGGTGGGCGAGAGTCCCAAGTTCGGGATGAAGATCCAAAATCAAACAAGGTAAGTGTGTATTTAAAAAAATTGTGCTTGATTTGCAATAGTTATGGTGTTTAACGGTGTTTTAGAAATCCCTAACTACGATTGTAAGGCTTACAAATTGAAGTCACTAATTATAAACTTAATACAGATTTTGTACTATAAAACATAATATTCAGCTTGGCCCCGTTGTATTCTAGAAATGACTCTGATTTCTGCCACAGCTTATGTTAAAGGATTTTGATAGCAAGAAGGGGTCTGATTATGTGGTGCTCATATCCAATATTATGACACTGGAAGTATAACAATTTTTGCGAAGGATGTTTTACTTTAATCAAAGTGAAAATCACCATTATTACTTCTACCTTAGACATCATCACCACCATTCGATGACTACTTTTACCATAAACATCCTCACGGTGGCTCCTAACATGGCTGTCTTGACCAAAACTATTTAAACCATGACCATTCCTGCGACGGCTACTCTTACCTACAATTTATTTCTGCTATTAATTGACTTTTGCTACTATTATTAATAAGACTTAAAAGCCAACATCTCTATTATTTATACTATAGATGATAAATACTAAAATTAATATTATTATTCATGGTTGCACCAGTAGCAGCAGCCTTACAAAGGGACAAAACGCCAGTGAATGAAAATTCAAAGATAACCATTCGATCGAAAACTATTTAAAGTAAAAAAAAATCAACTCTTCCCTAAAACCCTCCCCTCGAAGTCCCATGTTTCTTTAGCAGTTTCCTATAGTTTTTTCGGTACTTTCGGTTATTGGAAACACACCCAAGAAATACGCTTAGGTTACATCTCAGAAAACAGAGCTCATAGCTACAAAACAAGTGACGGACGACACATGGCATTGGACTTGTATAATTTGGGCCATATATTTGTACATTAGGGGGGGGGTTAGGTTGGGTTAGGTTTCCATAACTTTGTTTCTAAAGTTTTATTTTATCATCATGTTTTGTTTTATTTCATTAGGATTGACCTAACTTCACTTCTTGGGTGTGTTTCCAATAACCGAAAAGTACCGTTTAATCTCCTATGCACGGGCCCTCAACCAACACTTTAGTTCTCAGAAGCATGTATCTCCATTCCTTCTTTCTCGAAAGGACCCTTAAGTTTTTGTACATTTCTAAATTTTATGAGATCCATATATTTCAGTATTAACGTATGGATACAGGCGACTCTCGGGGTTGGCATATAAGATGATATTGGTCCATAAAGAGATACCTCGAAACACAAATTCAATCTGATTTGTCATTCGATGGTCTATCCAATTATTTTAATCTTTTCAGTCGGAAATATCGACGGTCAGGTCAAAAAAAATTGTTCTCTGACAAAATAAACAGAAAGATTCTTAATTAAAACTAAAGTATAATTTTCCGGTTTTAAGGAATATGCCTATTTACCACCGAGTTAGAGAGGGATTAGCTTACTGCTGTCTCCGCATATTTCCTGTGCATGTGTATCTAGCGTTCTTTTGTATGCATCTTTTACGTGGTTTTCGCAGTTTTCGGATGTATCTTGTCTTTGATACGGCGATCAGCTGCTGCTTATTAGTCTTCTAACATTGATCAAAAGAGAATCTGAATTAGGAACAATATCTTCTTGAAAGAATTGGTTTATCGCTATATGCGAGTTTTTTCGTTTAATGGTAAGTCAGATATAGAAGATCTAAATTGCCATATTTTTGTTATTCCTCACGAATCTAGTCTAAAGGTGGTTTGGAATCTCTTCGCGATTTTGTTTCAGCTTTGCAGCAAAAACTATTTTTGATATTAAAGACCGATTTAAACTAGTTAGAGCCGCGTTTAAATTAGCATTACAAAGTCGAGAGACTCTCAATGCCATGTCGACTTTCTGCTCTTTAGCGTCTGATTAGTGCCTTTTTTGAATCGACTTGGAATAGCAAATCGAACACATTTTTTTGAACAGTAATTTCTAATATAACACAAGACAAATTTTAAATTATCTTTAATTCTTAGTTAGACAACTGTCAGCTTAACCGCCATAAAAATTCACCGATTCATCTTGCATTTTGAATTTGTGGCTTGAATTTATAAGTTCTATGAGAATTTCAGACCTTTTTCTTCTGTCGTCAAAAGACAGCAAAATACGATTCTAGACTAATTGCCCCCCCCCCCCCGCGGATAATTACCCCTGGAAATTCCGCTCATGTAAAAAAAGGGATTTTGGAATATTCTACCTATATTCAAAAATATAACGGGAGGGGGGGAGGGCATAATAAAAACAGATTGTCTTCTATGATTTGAATAAGGAGCGCCAAAAAAATCCAGAAATTAGGAATTCGGGAAGGCCTAGTCTTTCCTCCCAAGTAGGCTACATCCATGTCACTGTGCTTCAACCTGATTATGTATTGCTCCGTCATTGGAAGACTCAATGAATTGCACTTACACTTTTTTCAGTAAAACCATATAGAAATTTCAAATATTACATAACAACAACTGATGCGTAATATTAGAAAATATTTTAGTTCAATGAAATTTTCCGCGTAATGTCAGTAAATGTGACTGCGTTACAAGTATATACTACGCATCTCAACAATCCTAAAAATAGAACTGAAAATCCAAGTAATCCTTACGATGTTATGAAACTTCGCAGAAGTTGAAGAGGACACATTATACAATTGAAATTGAAATAAGTAGTTTCCCAGCATAATTGGTTGTTTGAGCAGAAGTTACCTAGATGCCAAAGAACATTAACGACAACACCAGGATGATGGAATATTTTAATTTGATTTAAATGCCTAATGAGAGGCCTAAGGAATTTTTCATTGTGCAAATAGTAAAAACAGGGATGGGAGCAGGCGGAAGACAGTATTTCCAGGGGACAGGTGTTTTTATCACTTTACACAGCCGAGCTGAATATACTGTCATCTACGTTTGTTTCAGAAAGGGGACACATCCCAGCGCCACAAGCGGAAGGTGGTCATTGGAGTGAACTATTGTATCCATTAGTGAATGTATTGCCATAGCTTGAATAGCAAGCACATGGAAATTAATATATTTGCAGACTTGGGGAGGGGGCGCAAATAAAAAATAAATAGGGGAACTAAATTAAAACATAGCTTAAAGGGGGGAACTCATAAAAACCTCAAGATTTTGGGGGGTAGGCAGGGACTCGAAGGCCCCTTTCTCTGACCCATGCCTTCGCCACAGTGCTCTGAAGATAAAATATTTCTTTCCAGAGCAACAGTGAAATAGATTAACTTGGCTTTGTTTATGTTAATTCCTATTAGGTTCTACACCTACAAGCGACACATCATTCTGCTCGTGTGGTGGTTTTGAAAATTGCTTGAAAATCAACTATTCATTGAATGTCCAAATGGTTCTTTTCCTCGCTCGCTTTTAATAAAACGTTTCAATCAGCGGTTAATACCTTTTCCATTCAATTTGTACTTACTTGGTGTCTGTAAACTTACTAGGTCCTTAGTACTTCAATTTCACATTGATATAAAACTGTTCGATCAATGAACACAATTGATTTGTTATAAGGATATGCTTACTATTTATCTCGTAGTCCTTTTCTTTATTTGTGTTCCTTTTTTTCTATTTTACTGTGTCTATTTCCCTTTTTATTGTGTGTATATAAGAGTCACTGTACAGTTATTTTAGACGTGAAATACAGGGTTTCCGGTCCAGTCACAAATACAGCTTCTCCCATAAAGTTACCATGCATCTCATTCTATGTTCTCGTCAGAGTAAGTAAGATGCATTTAAACAAGAATTATTGATGTACTAGCTTACCCGTCCCACGTTTCTGCAATCTCGAAAGAAAGGAATTTCAAGGAAAATCCCTCCGAAAAATTTAGCGGACCCCTCCTCTCGACAATTCCCTTTCATTAAGGAACCGAGTCCATAAATCGAAAACACAATATTGCACTGGATCGATAAAAACGAATATCGATTTCTTTCTAATATCATGCTTTCAAAGGTAGAGTTAATCCCAGAGTGGATAAGGTTGACCTTTACCCTACATTTACATTAATTATCTAATTAATTTATTTTGATCATCCGATTCATCTTAAAATGGTATATGAATCCCCGCACTATTCCCTCCCCTGGAATATCTGCCCCAAACGTAAAATAACGGTAGTATTTTTAAATTTGGAAAAGTATTTGAAAAATTAGGTTGGAGTACCAAACTAATAAACTGTTGAATTCCAAATTCAGATAACTTATTGAAATAGAAATTTTATAATTCCAGAAGTTTGTTAGATGATAGTATTCCTCATTGACTAACCCGTTGAATACGGTAATGGAACATTCAGATATGAGAATAATTTTAACGGAAGGGACTGTCAATTATTTGTGTGGAGGGGTCTCTAATTTCATTCAGCACGAAATGTATTAAGAAGGGCCTTAGGGAGGGGGGGGGATTTATACCTAAGAATATCGCAACAGTGTACTCAACCACTTCTAAGAGTTTCTTGGTAGGCAGATATACAGAGTAGTAATGCATACAGGACACACAGACAGATATTCATTCGATTTTGTAAAGGAAAAATGTGAGCCAAGAAGGTACGATTAGTACATATGAAACATCAGGAGCCAGCTCTAACGCAAAACCGAAAATTTCTATAATAGCTAAGGATTTTTGATGTTGTAAAAAAAAAAAAAAAAAAAAAAAAAAAAAAAAAAAAAGAAAAAAAAAAAAGACAAACTTGACGATCACATAGGTGCTCCTACTTTAAGGGCCGATAATTTGGAACAAGAAAATTCGCTAAACATAAATTAGATTAATAATACTGAAGAATGAAGGCGTAGCTAAAGGGTTCAGCACCCAGGGAAAATCAATAGCTCCCCTCGTACCCCACATTCCCAGTATCTCATTACATTTTTTTATTTATTTATTTTCCATTAACCATATTTTGTTCTCATTATTAATGTGTTGTCACCAGCAAACTGGCTGTGCAACATTATAGCGGACAGTTTGGAAGTCTACTTTTCCCATAATACAGATGTTGTAGCCTAAGTATAAAATATGCTGGGGTAGTTCAAGGGCATCAAGACCTAACATCTAAAGTTTACATGGGAGAGAAAATATAGAAAAAATGCCTTTTTTAAATGGAAATAATGATAGTTTTTTTTCAAAATAAAGAATACTTTTACTACCTTAAGTTAGAGATAGGAAATCTTTTGCAAGTTCCTCTCTGAGCAAGAAAGAAATCTATATTCATTTTTTTTTGTGGGGGGGGGAATATTAAAGCTAGAAGTATTTTCAAAAAAAAAAATACAGACGAGATACTTATAAAAACAACATAAGCAAAAGAAAACAGAAAAATCATCAGCTAATAAAAAAGCCCATAAACAACAATAAAAACTTGCAGGTATTCTGACAAGTACCTCGATCCGTCTTCAACGCAAATAAAACAGAAAATTGTTAGTGAATTTAAATGGCAACAAAATTTAAATGGGATACTGGAAACCAAAACCCTTAACATCTTTGGATCCCAATAGCCGAATTGTAGCAATAAAGCTATATGTTATATTCTATTGGAAATACTTCCAACAACGTGAGATAAACCCACCTTTGGGGTTACATGAGAGAAAGGGGGTGGAAAACACTGAGCAAGACAAAGGACTGGAACTATTAAAGGAAAAAGAGACAGTCCTGGAAACAAACTTCACTGGGAAGAATGTCTTTTACATGTTATTTTTTTCAGATTAGTCTTAAGGCCCGTTTAATCAAGTATCTAGCTAGAAATCAGTGTCTACACATCGTCATTTGGACAAATCAGAGGTTTAGTTAAGTAGTTTGACACTGTTGCACAAAATTCAAAAATTAAGAGTTAGTCGATTTTGTTCGTTAGCGGCTCAAAAGACTTCAACCTTTAACCTTTCTTTACTGTATTTGAACAAGCAATCTCTTACCATGTACACATGACATGCTTTTATCACGTCTTGATCACGCTACGTTTATACAACTGTCTAACAATAAATATATCAAAGAACATTAAGTGTCCTAATTTTGCTATTTTTAAATAAAATAGCCATCTATAACAGATTAACAGCTTCACAATTAGGCAGCAAATAAATATAAGTTGAAGCTAGAGTCACGTTTCGTAACATGAAAAGTCTGATCTACTGATTGGAGGAGGGGCTGGGAACTTAATTTTATAAAGAAGGCGATTCCATGATTGTTTTGACCAGGGGAGAAAAGCGATATTTTTTATTTTCTTTCAACATTTTGTAAATAAAATGAGATGAATCTCAATTTTTTCATTTATTTGTCTTTGCCTTTATCTTTTCATGTTTCTTATTACGTTCTTTAATTTGAAATAAAAACAAGGAAATGCCAGAGAGCAAGCCTGAAAAATACTCGTGGTCCCACGGGCAACATGTTAATTGCTACTGGTTAGAATAGCTAATCGTCTTTAACTTCTTCCATGTGACTACGTTAAGTCTAAGGGTGACTTCAGGATTTTAAATAAACCTTGTTAACGCTTGTAATAATAATAATAAAAAAAAAAAAGTCTACAATTACCCAGCCCAGTCTTGATGCAACCTATTGCGCAAAATACTTGATAACTTCAATTCAAAATCAACGGACTCGGTCGAGGCCTTCGGCCTCGACCTCGTTAAACTATTGAGTATAATACGCAATATATGCCGTACATATAATGCAGGCTGGTAATCAAGATGACAAATTGAAATATGCTCGTAAACAAGACTCGTGCTTATCCGGCTTTTCTTCTTTTTTTATCACAAAAAAGCTACGTCTGAGTTAGCATGAGAAAGTCGACAGACACACCGTGTCGACGTTTTGCTGTTTAGTGTTTGATTAGTGCCCTTTCAAATCGACTTAAAATTGGAAAGAGAAAGTCGGCAGACACACCGTGTCGATGTTTTGCTCTTTAGTGTTTGATTAGTGCCCTTTTATATCGACTTAAAATAGGAAAGAGAAAGTCGACAGACACACCGTGTCGACGTTTTGCTGTTTAGTGTTTGATTAGTGCCCTTTAATATCGACTTAAAATAGGAAAGAGAAAGTCGACAGACACACCGTGTCGACGTTTTGCTGTTTAGTGTTTGATTAGTGCCCTTTCAAATCGACTTAAAATTGGAAAGAGAAAGTCGGCAGACACACCGTGTCGATGTTTTGCTCTTTAGTGTTTGATTAGTGCCCTTTTATATCGACTTAAAATAGGAAAGAGAAAGTCGACAGACACACCGTGTCGACGTTTTGCTGTTTAGTGTTTGATTAGTGCCCTTTCATATCGACTTAAAATAGGAAAGAGAAAGTCGACAGACACACCGTGTCGATGTTTTTTCTGTTTAGTGTTTGATTAGTGCCCTTTCATATCGACTTAAAATAGGAAAGAGAAAGTCGACAGACACGACGTATCGACGTTTTGCTGTTTAGTGTTTGATTAGTGCCCTTTTATATCGGCCTAAAATAGGAAAGAGAAAGTCAACAGACACACCGTGTTGACGTTTTGCTGTTTAGTGTTTAATTAGTGCCCTTTCATATCGACTTAAAATAGGAAAGAGAAAGTCGACAGACACGACATATCGACGTTTTGCTGTTTAGTGTTTGATTAGTACCCTTTCATATCGACTTAAAATAGGAAAGAGAAAGTCGACAGACACACCATGTCGACGTTTTACTGTTTAGTGTTTGATTAGTGCCCTTTCATATCGACTTAAAATAGGAAAGAGAAAGTTGACAGACACACCGTGTCGATGTTTTGCTGTTTAGAGTTTGATTAGTGCCCTTTCATATCGAATTAAAATAGGAAAGAGAAAGTCGACAGACACACTGTGTCGACGTTTTGCTGTATAGTGTTTGATTAGTGCCTTTTCATATCGACTTAAAATAGGAAAGAGAAAGTCGACAGACACACCGTGTCGGCATTTTACTGCTTAGGGTTTGATTAGTGCCTTTTCATATCGACTTAAAATAGGAAATAGAAAGTTGACAGACACATCGTGTCGATGTTTTGCTGTATAGTGTTTGATTAGTGCCCTTTCATATCGACTTAAAATAGGAAAGAGAAAGTCGACAGACACACCGTGTCGACGTTTTGCTGTTTAGTGTTTGATTAGTGCCTTTTCATATCGACTTAAAATAGGAAAGAGAAAGTAGACAGACACACTGTGTTGACGTTGTGCTGTATAGTGTTTGATTAGTGCCCTTTCATATCGACTTAAAATACGAAAGAGAAAGTCGACAGACACGCCGTGTCAACGTTTTGCTGTTTAGTGTTTGATTAGTGCCCTTTCATATCGACTTAAAATAGGAAATAGAAAGTTGACAGACACATCGTGTCGATGTTTTGCTGTATAGTGTTTGATTAGTGCCCTTTCATATCGACTTAAAATAGGAAAGAGAAAGTCGACAGACAAACCGTGTCGACGTTTTGCTGTTTAGTGTTTGATTAGTGCCCTTTCATATCGACTTAAAATAGGAAAGAGAAAGTCGACAGACACACTGTGTTGACGTTGTGCTGTATAGTGTTTGATTAGTGCCCTTTCATATCGACTTAAAATAGGAAATCGAACACTTTTTAGGAGTTAGTTTCAAATATAATGCTGCAATATTGTTTATTTTGAATTAGCCAACTGTCAGCTTTTATTTCGTTTATTATTTAATCCTAATGCTTCTTAAATGACTGAACACAAACCAATCATTATTATTTCTTTAAACAAATGCAATTAATTCACTTTCCATTTCGAATTTGACCCTTGAATTTATGTAAAAAAGGAGAACAGAGGACCTTTTTTCTGTCGTCAAAAGACGACGAAAAGCCGAAATGATTTCAATATATGGTTCTTCCTTGTTAGCTAGTACACACTCAAGAATTGAAGTTGTGTTAATCATAACGAAATATACCAAAATAAGATGAAAATATAATAGTTTAGTAACAAAATTATGGAAACTACAACAAAGAATTATGGAAGGGGGGCCGCCCAGAACGCATTATATTAAAAACGTAACCTAAACTAACCTTATCCAAAATACCAACTAAATATTTAATTAAAATATTGCTACAATGTAGTTTTCCACCGAGTCGAAGCTAATTGTCTGGTATAAAGACCGTGAAAAACTGGTTATTGTTCGATCTTAACGATACATATCCTGGAGTGTGTACTAGCTAACAAGGAAGTACCCAACATTTTACACATCGAAAACCGCCTTGCCAAAAGAATCTAACAAAGCGGCAAAATTTCTTATCGTGCCAACAGAGATGCCAGTTCAAATGCGGTTTTTTTGGGGTACGAAGTTTGTTTTTTAAGATGTTCAAAACCATTAAACATAAATTAACACATACTAGGTTTTTTACAATTTATTTAGAGATTCAACATATTTTTTCTATTAAATTTGAAAAACCAACTCATGTTGTGCTATTATATTGTTGTGTTTATACGAGTACTGTCGTGCAACCAATATCGAGGTCAACGCAGTTGCTTTTTTGTTCGGTAGTAGCATCACAAAACACCCCGTATATCTTTTTTGACTACTTCGTAAAGGAGGGATTGTCGTAAAAAAAAAAAAAATAAGGCGGGGGCTCGTTCGATTAGAAATATAGAAAGTTTTAGTGGCCTTTTTAAGAACCAAAAGAGATAGGAGGACACTGAGCCTCCCCTACAGTTTCACCTCCATGGCACTGCCGCAATCCTCTGTGGCACTGATTCAAAATTTTCTAATAACCACTTCACTCAGGGTTTTCAAATAGTCCAAATAATATGCATTCAAGAGGGACACAGCCGACACGGCATCAGGGGCAAGGAACCCAAATTATCCAATCTGTGTATTCTTCATAAGAAAATTTTAGGAGTAAAAGTGAATACTTACACCTTGTTAGTACAGGGGTCACAGATTGGATGTAAAAGTTGTACTTATGATCCCTCCGATCCCTCATTCCCAACAAAAGCTTGTTGTTTTTTTAGCAGAAAGGTAGACATGATGCACCTAGTTTAAACCAGAATCAAGCATGGATTTTCAATCTCGGTATTAAAAAAAAAAGAGTTCGCATGATCTGTACTAAAATGAGCTGTTCTAACTCGGCGTAAAAAGTCCTCATTGCGACAAAAAATGAGCTGTCCTGATTCACTGCAGAAACTAGCTACGTTTTAATTTCGGTACAAAAACTGTCCTGACTCTGTGTAAAAACAATCTAAGTCATGAATCAGAGCAATTCAAGAGCTGCGGAAGGACTTGATGGACATCAGAAAGATAGGTATGTCGCATCTTGTTTGAATTTGAGTCATAAGGATTTTCTATCTCAGTGCGCCGCCAATGTGCGCCGCAACTTCAACTAGCCACCAATTCCACCGCGAACTTTTTAACGGAAGGATAAAGACATTACACATTGTCTGAATCGGAATCAGGCTAGAATTTCTAATCCGTATAAAGTAGGGGATTAAAATTATACTCTAACTACTCAAGCTTTCCCCGTCATCATTTTAGCTGGTAGATAAGCAAAATGTCACTTATTTTTAAAAATCGGACTCGCGCAAGCATATATAAGTGCCGAGTGCAGAAGGGCTAGAGGCCCCTCCAGCCCCCAAGCTCCTCACCCCAGTACATTTTTAGGAGGAGTGCCCATGTTGCACCTTGTGTGAACGAAAATCCAACAACGATTTTCAATTCGAGTGACTAGAAGCACAGAGTCAGTCGCGTTTCAGCACTCAGCCAGTAAAGAAGTACTGCCGATTCAATTCTGTGAATAATTGTAGTTACGATTCAAGGCTTTAATTTGAATATTTAGAAGGTGTTTATTGGAAAGTGGGGGGAATTAAAAAGCCCCTCTTGCGTTTAAGTCTTTGTTTAGGGACTTTATTCAGTTTCGTAATGGCTTCCCCATTTAATCAGTTCAAGACAGGTGGCATACCTTTAGCACGATTTGTGGGCTATCCCCTCTGGCCAATCAGGATTATTGAGACGGAAAGTGGGAGGAATTAAAAATCCCCCCTTGCGTTTAAGTCTTTGTTTAGGGCCTTTATTCAGTTTCGTAATGGCTTCCCCATTTAATCAGTTAAAGACAGGTGGCATACCTTTAGCACGATTTGTGGGCTACCCCCTCTGGCCAATCAGGATTATTGAGACGGTGAAGACTGCAGGGGGTTCAACGAAGTATCGGGTATTCTGTTATGGTTCACAAGATCAGCAACTCATCGTAAAGGGCCAACTCGTAGATTACGAGAGTAACAAAGAGGAGGCATCCAAGAAAATCACGAAAGGAGTAAAGAAAGCGTTCGAAGAATTTCGATCTTTTCCGGAAATTTATCTTGATGTATCGAAAAAAGCTAAAAATCAAAGTGGCACAGATAAGGCTGGACCTGCCAGCAGCGCTTCTGTTGATGTGAGTGGACTTCGAGCTCAATTGGTAGCCTCTGAGCAGGAAATCTCTCAAATGAAAGAAAACCTTAGGAAGGATATTCAGCGCAAGGAACAGGAAAAATCAAATGAACGAGGGGGTGGTAACTTTCCGACAGAAATTATTGTCTCTGAGATCTGTGATGCAATCACTGTGGAATATAAATTTTTATTTTCTGGAAAAATCACTCAAAGGAATCAAGCATCAGATTGATTTACTTGAAGATAAAGTACATAGTTTAAAAAATAAACTGGACGATTTCGAACAAGAGGGGAAACTGGATTCGCTTCTATTTTATGGGGTCAACCAGCCCGCTACGGTCAACATAAACAGTGCCACGGGGAGTGTGATCCGCGAAAAAAAATGAGGCTTGTAAATATTGCCGACTCAGACATTTTTAGTGTACATAGACTGAGCCTGAATAAAAACCCGGCAAGCAGACCTGACAGAGTAGTGCCTGTTATAGTGTTGAGCTAGGCTTAGCTTTGAGCTAAGCTGTTAGGCTTAGCTCAAAGCTAAGCCTAAACTTGCGAAAAGCGGGATCTTTGTGTTCGAAAACCTTACGCGCAAGAAGCGCGATATTCTACCCCTATGCTTGCTTTTTAAAAGCCAGAATATAATTTGTACTTTACTGAAAAAAATTCTTTTAAATGTTTTCATTTTTATAACTTTCAGTAAAGCACAAATTATATTCTGGTTTTTAGAAAGCGTAGGGGTTTAGAACCCTACTCATATTAATTTCTGCTCGTTTTGAGTTTGACTCTGTTATTTATTTTAATTTCTGTTTATTTCAGGTTTCACATGTTTATTGATACTGATTTGTGGTAGTTGTATGCTTGGTATATTATTTGATTCTATTTTTGTTCATTTTTGGTTTAATGGAGTTCTTTACTTTTTTTTGAAAACATTTGAAAATTTAGTGGAAAAAGTTTGTAATTAATGTTAGGAAAGAACATTGAAAGGTAAATCCAATGCTACATTTCTTTTTTTTATATCTGATTTACGCCCTATAAGCTAAAACAACTAGTGATTGCCTGCGTTATATCTACCCGAACTATCAAAAGACAAATACTAATCTTATCCTACCAGCCACGTGAGGTTACACAATGAGTAGCTTAAGACAATATTTCTCAAGAGTACTCATGCAAGAAGAGTCTAGTTGATTTCCAATCATCGGAGAGGGTATAGTCAGTTTGGTCTCTCGGCTGGGGGATGAGGTTTTTTTTTTGGGGGGGGGGGAGGGTGTGTTATAATTTTGGGCTTAGGGAAAGGGGGCAAAATACTTTTTATCCGATCCTCACAAGAGAGTATACACTACATTTTTTTCGTTTTTTATTACCGTCATCCTTCAGGTTCTTTGGCTAGTTTCCATAATAGCAGGCCAGGCTACTTATAAAGTAAAATCATCCCTAAATCAAATAAGAAACCAATTACAAGCGAGATTAGGCTCAATATGTTTTTCTCGAGTTTCATCTAGCCATCAAGGCTCAATCGTTAATTGTTTTTCACATTGCAGGTACTTCCCGCTTCTCAGTTGTCTAAAAACAGCTTCCGATTGAACATTTGATAAGAAGAGACAATATTTCGGGTAGAAACTTTCCAACGCGCTATCGATATCCCCTCCCCACTCCAAAATTTGCCAACTCATGAAGTAAAACTTGAAACCGGTGAAATTTACAAAATGAGTGAAACTGAGACGGTCTTCAATCTCAGTTCCCCTAAGAACAACGGCTATTTAATTTATCTAAAGAAGGATAAAAATAGCAACAAAATTAACAAAATGATACCTTTAGGAAAGCGCTACGCTGAGATGGCACTGGCAAAGGTTCTGGCAGCTCTTTTGATTCTCTAATAGGCTCACGGGAGTCAAAATTCAAAGCTCGTGTGGGACTGCTGAGTGTATTGGACGTACCGCTTGTGCTCTGTCGTCGGAGCAACTCTTGTGCTAATGGTGATGTCCTTCTTGGTGAGCCAGTCCTAGCAGACAAAAAAATTATTAGGTAGAATCATCCTTTATACATGAAGCAAGTGCTAATATGTCTGTATTGATATCTTATTTGAGCAATGATTTTACCATTCAATGGAATATTTAACCAGGCCTTTCAAGTCAGCCACTGTTTTTTTCGCAAGCCACAAGCTTAACACTTTTTGTTAACAATATTTAATTTATAGGTGCAAGCAAAATGAGACCAAGCAATTTTTTATAGTTCCTAATATAAGCTCTAAAGGGGGAGACATAAGACTCCGCGCTTAAGTTCTAAAAACTACACGTTTGTGAGTCAAAACTCAAGGTATACTATGGAAAGTTAGCAAAACTTTGAAAAATAAGTTCGGCTCTCTGATTTTGCAAGGTTTTATTTTCTTTAAAAAACGTAAACACTCCCAATTTGCCGTATTTGAAAACCCAGAAGTACAGGTTTTTGGACAACAGAGCGAAGAACTGTCAAAAATCATGGTTTACCAGGGGTTGTACATATTTCTTTCTTTTTTTGAGGGACATCAAAATCTTCACAAAAATCTTCATGAGAAATATCACCTGATAGCATTTCTAGGGCAGTTGTGCAGGGATAGGGGGCGGAGCTTAGAACTCGTCAAAATCCCAATATCTTCAGTCTTTTTCTATTTTATTTTCCTTTTTTTCTTTGCAGAACCCACCTTGTTTTCGTTTTTGGTATTTTCCAAATTTGTGTCCGCTTCCCACCAAGATAACGCAGGAGCCTGAGTCGCATTTGCGCTCATTAGTATTTCTTGTCTTATTGTGCCTCAGCAGCTTTTATTCAATGCTTCATTCAACTTCTTCTTTTATAAGTCTTGCTTTTCTAGCTAATATTTTCAGCACGACATTCAGTTTCTTTTTTTTGCTGGTCAAATTGCATGCATATCCAGCCAGACAAACTATTGAAATTCATTAATCCCTTTGATAGTGACCTGTTGCATGTCGAAAAGGCCGACGACCATGACGAAGAATAATTTACCAGAGACAAGCCAAACAATTTTTAACTCGTCCTACCTCAAGATTCCTTGTCGAACTACCAAATTCCGTTATTTTGATGATTTCTCTCATATTGCAAGCCGGGCTTAAGGTCATGACCGATGGCGAAAATTTTCAAGAAAAAAAAACAGTTTACCCCAACCATTCTGGCTCAGACGGATGTGACAAACCAGGCAATCCACCAATCCGTTCATTCCGTTCACTATTACATTATTACACTACTCATTACTTTCAGTTGAAGAAACTTCTTCTTTTATTTAATACATAGAGCGGGAGAGGGGTCTTTTGCCCTTTGATAGCTTTCTACCTTTAAATAGGTAGAAATTCCGTTCGAATTTCCAAATTTCCGTTCGAGTCACCCCTCTCCAAAGTTTACAAGACCATCCACACACAAAAAGTTGGTCAGGAAAAACAAATCATACTTGGAAGACATGTCACTTACTCATACCTCTCCTCCTCTTCTACGAATATACCTGACCATACGAGTCTCTTATTTTATTTTTTTTTGAAAGACCATAAAATTGGCAACGTAACATTACTTTTAGTAGAGAACACAGACATTATCAAAATGACTTTTTTTTAGCATAGCCTACCCTTCACCCCGAGAGTGCCACCAGTGTGTTTCCTGGCGGGGGGCAAGTGCCACAAGGAGCTTTGCTTTGCTAATATTCACATGACGGCAAAAAAAATAGTTTTTTGTTGTTTATGACAAAGAGGGACAGAGAGTCTCTTACCCTTTAATTACTTTCTACCTTTAAATAGGGCATTAGAACTTTGAATTTCCGTTCGATTCTACCCTCTCCAAAGTTTACAAAACCATCCACACACAAAAAGTCAGCCAGGAAAAACAAATCATACAAGGCAAACATGTCACTCGCTGATACCCATCCCCATTCGCTACGTGTATACCTGACCAGACGAGTCTTGATTTTTTTTTTTTTTTTTTGAAAGACCGTAAAATTGGACCGTAAAATTGACGTTTTTTCTAGCATAGCCTACCCTTCACTCCGAAAGTGCCACGAGCGAATTTCCTGAGGGGCAAGCACCACCCGGGTGAATGACCCATTGAATTTCCTAGGAGGGGGCAAGAGTAGAGGACTAAGTACCATTTTGCTGGGACGGATAGGAATTACCATGCTATTTGCACAGACGTATAGGAAAAACATTTCCAGAGCATGTACTTATGGATTTGCTTGCCTTATGTTCCTTGGCGTCTTTCCAGAGCATGTACTTATGGATTTGGGTGGATTATGTTCCTTCCTATGCCATTCTAAGGGTTTATGTTCCTTCCTATGCTATTCTAAGGGTTTATGTTCCCTCCCATGCTATTCTAAGGGTTTATGTTCCCTCCCATGCTATTCTATAGCGCTATGCTCCTTCCTATGCTATTCTAAGGGTTTATGTTCCGTCCCATGCTATTCTATACCGCTATGCTCTTTCCTATGCTATTCTAGGAGTGTACGTTCCCTCCCATGCTATTCTATAGCGCTATGTTCCTTCCTATGTTATTCTATGGGACCTCTACACGTGATTAAACACGTTTTGAAACTACATGCTATTTGCTTATGTCCCCTTGGTACCTTTCCAAACGAGCGGGGATTCCCCACTGGTTCCTACACATTGCAAAAAGTGAGCAGTACGAACGGGGATTCCCCACACAAGTTTGTTTCAACTTCACGTTTTCAACCAGACTGTTTTTGTTTTTTTAGACAACACCCATTTTTTTGGGCCAATCAGAGACAGCGAAGGTTGCTCAATATACGATAACTTGACTGGTTATTGGTTACAAATAAAAGGAGTGATTTTCATAGAAAAAATTCTGATTAGTCTGAAGTTGCTTGTGAGAGTGTTAGGGCTATAAAAAAAAAAAAAAAAAAAAAAGAAGATAGATTTGAGAAAGAGCGAATCATGGGGAATCTAGTGCTTATGGAAAAACGTTTGATTCTAGATGATGATTTTCTTGAGTTGTCAATTCAAAGAAAGATATTTTCTCAGGGAATGCTTGTCGATATAATGAAAAGTTATTCTCCATCATTAGACTATCGCATGAAGCTTCTACGTCGTGGTCCAAATGCATTTACACAATTTATTGATATATTAATCACGACACGACAAAATGATATTGTGGATGTGCTTTTACACACCGGTTTAGAAATTTAGAACTTTTTTCTCATGAGAAAGATGGAGTTAAAGGATGATTTACTCCTCTCTCTCTCTATCCCAGTCAATTTGTTGTTGTTGGTAGCTCAGATTCATTGTGGCGGTGAGAGTGTCAACACATGAAAAAATATTCCATACATGTCCACTCTGCATGTACACACTGGGCAGCTGGTCATCATGTGAGAATTGTAGAATGATTGATGAGTATGATGAAAAGTGTAGATTATGCAACCCGTGTAAATTACATAGAGGATATGCTGTACAAATTAAAGGTTGTAATTCCTGTCTTGAAGAGGTGCGAGACTCTCATCCTAGAGGGCACCTATGCTCTAATTGCCACTACGATAAATGCAACCAGTGGGAGAATACATATTCTGGTATGAATGGAAAGAATCGTAAGCGTGATTTTAGTTTATTGCGAAGAGATTGGTATCGTCGTGGTTTTAGACTGTTCTGGGAGGAGGAACCGGGTCAGCCATTCAACTGTTGGAACAACAAAAGACTATGATTTTTACTTCATCGTTTTGAAAACAATGAATACTATGACTATAAGCCCACTGATTTTTATTAAGCTGTGACGGAATGTGATTCGCCACTTTAGGACACTGTTTGTGACATTACTTCAAATAAGCAAATTGAAACATCTGAATTCTATAGAATGAATGAGAATAGTATCATTGATTATTTTAAAAGAGATATGACAAGAGTGAATTTACACTCTACTGTAGAAAATGCGACCCTGACATTGCAGTACATCAGGATCAGTATACTGTGAATTCGGATAATCTACCTGCAATAGTTGTTATCGAAAAATACATAGTAGAAGATGAAATCTAAAGATTAGGAAAGTCGTTTTATCATGTACACACATTATTTTTAATAATAAACAATTTCACATACATTTGTAGAACATTTTGTTCGTAGAGCACTAAAATCTCAATATTGAGAATGCTAATAAGTATATTTTCCACCAGAAAGTCGTTCAATCGAGGTATGTCAACGTAGATGTTGAGAAACTACTTGTAGGTATAGCCACGGCATCCGAACATGAAAAAGAGTAGTGCATGAAAGCCACATGTCTTAGTCGTTAAATCCTGTACTCTTCGTTGATTTTGAATAATAGTTTTCCCACTGCTTTCAATAAAGTTGCTGATGTATGGAGTGTAGAATTTATACGATAAGCTAAGAATATAAAAAAATTCAATATTCTTTGCTGTTTGAAAGATGCATAGCCAATCGCCTGTCTTCAAAGTCGATGGACTGCTATTAGCAATGATTAGGGTATTGTTAACGCTTGGAATTTTTTCAATGAAGTCCGATGGTATGCAATAGGACTTGTACTGGGACATGTATGGATCCATACTAAATACGTTGATTATTTGGGTTTGTGTTCATGGTGCTAGGTCTAGTAGAACACTGTCGTCGGGTGTGATTTCCCAATAGGTTTCAAATTGACTCAATGATATTAGCGTGATACTCTCAGTCAAAGCATCGGCAAATGTACACTCTAAACGTACATTCCCTGTTCGTAATATGCTCATATCCTGAGTCTCCGACAAGTCCAATACAAGTACACCCTGATTTTTTGAAAAGATTGAATCGGTTATTCCATTTTCAAATAGTTGGGAGTCATGATCAAGGGATTACATGGTCAACTAGTACAGAGTTCTAAAGGCGTTCTCTTCAAATGATAGAGTGTACAGTGGAATACCACTCACGTTGCACACCAGGCTAGATAGACCAAAAAAATTAAAATAATGGGGGAATTCAGATTTAATTGCCCAACCAGATGATACTCCTGGCTCACTGCAGTAGTCAACTCACCGTCAGTATCAACACCTGATCGATATTCACAACCCAGTGATTGTCCTCTCAACTCCTTGTATGCCTTTGGTGTCATCATCATAAATTGTATGAAGCTTGCATAGTTGAATAAATTATTACAAGTGCTCCTCAATGTACCATTAATAAACACATTAATTTGTTTGAAGAGGTTGTGTAGAATACAGTTTTCGTATGAGAGACTGTCGGCAACAGTTGGATTTGTATTATCTGACTTTTTCTTCACCGCAACATTTAAATAAATAAATGTTTATGACAAATCAATGAAACAGTCTTCATTGCAAAATATTTGAAAGTGTTTATTCTCCAAGAGGGGTTGTTGAGGATAAAATTGTTCATAGTAACCATACGTGACACTGACATCAACATTTTCAGCATTGAACAGATTCAATGAGAAACTGATTCATGGATGCGATTCCTTGTGGGGGAGATAAGTCATCTTAAGAGAAAAAATCCTTTCCTTATCTAACAATCTTTGTCTTCTTCTTCTTCTTCTGCTTATTGGTCTTCCTTGCTTTATTCTTCAAAGTCCTTGTTGATGTCCTTCGCTTCCCACCTGGTTGGTGACTGATGAGCGAATGATGCGAAAGCATCCTTTTCAGTCCCTCCCCATTTTGTCGAGATTTTAGTTGCTCGCCAACGGCTCTTGCTCAAGATATAATATTTTCCTTAATAATCTCTTTGAAACTCCTGCCCGACCCCCAGTCCTGTAGTGTTGAGGCAGCAAAATTTGATGCAGCAGATACAAGATAATTTCTGGCAAGGGGTAGTGCAGAACTAAATAGCCTAGCAAACCAGCTACCAAGACCATAGCCAGACATTGTAGTACGCCCCTTGTCGTAGTCCAATCCATTGCCTATTTGACGTGGACTCAGAGCACCAACATAGCAATCGATATCGGGACAGCCAAATGGAATTCTTCTATTGTTCATTTTAGTTGATTGTGTCGTCGACAATGGGTTGAAAATGACATGTAATCACTGCTAAGCCTTTTGTTACTGCTAGAGGATCACCCAATTCACTTCTTAGTGTTAACTGACAGAGTTCCAAATACGAAGTGTTTACTGGAACATACTAAAGATGCTTTATATTATAGTGATGAACAAGTTCATGGGATGTTTTTCGTTCAAGAACACTTAGGAGGGGGACATTTGAATTACCAACTCTCGATGTTTCCACAAAAGATGCATAGAGAAATATGCAAGAGTCCGAGGCAAAACCAGGTAGATAATTAGCAAAAATAACTTGATCCATCCCGTAAACGGTGCTAGCATTTTTCCCATTGATCATATTCTGTTTAAAGCCAAGAACGTCTCTAAGATTATCCTTGAGAATAATTATTTTACTGTCAACAGGTGATGTAATATAAATCCTATCGTGTTCCATTGAATAATTAAAATGGAATGTACCATTCCTACGATATGAGATTTTTCTATTGAGTGTACGAAAAAATCTGCCGTACCATTATATTCAATATATTTCAATTTGAAATGTGAATATTCGCTAGATTTAAGTGCTTCAACCCATTCATAGTCGAAAAAGAGTGACCAATCGAATGGTGTAACTTTTATATCATACAAACGATCCTTTCTCAGGATGTCATAGGTATTTTTGAGAATACAATCGACAAGAGCCACTTCATACGCACCATCAAATTTGATGGCGGTGGAGAGTTTTGTCCAAAAATCACTAGTTTTATTCAAGTCGATGTAGAGAGGATAGGAAACGTTGGACATAAAAGTTACAAAGAAATCATTGGGCATTGTCAATATCTTCAACACTGATCCAAGAATCAAAATCTGAGTTGTATCCTAGCCACCGAACAAGTAACTGTTTCTTAGCCCTGTGATTACGAGTCTTTAATATCTTTTCAATTTGATAGATTTCACTATTATTTTTAACTTTTTGTAGTTCATAGTCATAAAAGCCGCCGACAATTTTTTCATCTTTGGTATCACGCAAACGATAAGTTATGGGTTTAGTGTCTAGGATTTTTGCCACTTTAAAAAGTTCTGTGGACCCCAAGTAATTACCCTTTTCAAAAACATTAGTTGTTCTATTAATTCGAACAGTATCGCCAACATCGAATTTATTCTTCTTGAGACACTCGTTTCATTGGAATATTGTTTAAGAAAGGTATCAATTGTATCATGATCAGAATGATGAACTTTCATTGGGTTTGAGTTGGACATTGATCGATGAGGTGGTTGATTACAAATCAACATGATTTTAATTAAATCATGAATAAAAGCAGATGTATATTTCAATGTGCAATATATAAAAATTAAAATTCGAATAATTTTAATGAATCTTTCCACAAGTGCGACTTTTATAGGACAATAATAGTTATAGCGCAGTTTATTATATTTTGCTGTTACTTATGCAACACGGGGATTAGCAAATTCACTACCGCGATCTGTTTGAATTTTTTATACAAGCCCTGTTCGAGAATACTTTCAACGGCTGGACCAACTTCAACACCTCTCCTTGACCGAAATGGAATGGCATATGCATAGCGACTATAAACACTGATTGCAAGTAGACTGTACTTGTAGGGTGTATTGTGACGTCTTTGAATCTCATCTATTTAGGAGATCTGCTTGCATTATATGCAAGGGGAAAAAGGCTTTAGTTTTTCGATATTGATTAGCACGAAGCCTATGATTTCTATGCAGAGTGTAACTTGATTCATTTTGTAGATAGTCTTGTACTTTTAGCGTGAACACCAGTGAATTTGGAAAGAGTGGTGGGGGAACTTAAACTCCCCACTTGATCATAATTTTCATAAACACGTTTCAGAACTTCAACCATTTTGAATGTAAACATGTAGTGTAACGCCCGCTACCCATTTATATACTGGTGGTCGGTGGTAGTGGTGGTGGTGACGTTGACTTGATACGTCTTCGCTTTTGTCTAGCTATCAATGGTGTGCTACTGCTCGTCCTTATTGTCAAGTTTCCACTAGGTGTGCTAGTATTTTCCAAAATTGATTAGAAATCTTCTTCTTCTTCTTCATGTTCATATTTTAATGGTGTTGACAATGGTGCATTTTCATTTAATTTGTTTAGAATTTTCCAATTGCTAATAAGGCTTTTGGGAAAGTTTAATGTATTTGGAAAGGTGTATAGATGAGTGTCAAATGATAAAAGTCCTTTACGAGTTGTAACCATATCATAGATTAAATCAAGTAGATTATAGCTCTTGCCTTGAATTATAATCTCTTTCCCATTGCTATCAACTTGAATATGATCTTAACCGCTTTCCATGAGATAAGTTAGGAGTCGTGTAATTTTTTCACGATATTATTTGGCCATTATATTTACAATTTTCGATAAAATTTATTACAATTACTCTTTCTTCAATTTTTTTCCAGCAGCAACAGAAGAATCTAAAGAAGATGTTTTTTTTTTCTGATCAATACCAATGGCCTTTACACGATAGGGCTTATGTTTTTCCACTCGACAAAGTGCATCCTGGAAGTGAAAGTAGTTTTTTATCATCCTTGATATTTTCATTATCAATGAATTTACTCAGATTTTTCTGAAAGTGTTCCACGGGTGAGAGAGTGAGTTCTATTGGAGTCAATTTATAGGGTTTTGCCATTCTCTCTAGAGAAAACTGTTTACAAGTCCTGCAATTATTGGCAGTAAAAGCGTGAAAAATCTACTGCCCGCCTGAAGAAGTCGTTTCTTTTTAAAATCTTTCCTTTCTTTTTACAGGCTTTTGTACTTATAATGGAACGAATTCGTTTTGTCTGTTGCTTAACTACTTCTGGCAGTTAAACATTGCCCTCAGTTAATTGTATACCAAGCTCAACTATTTGATTAATGAAATCATTGTCAATACTGTGTTTGAGTATGGCTTTCCCAAGTGGGGGTTTTGAAGTGGTTAGAACTGAAAATAAATGTCTATTTTCATTTAGTTTCTTCAGTGTCAGGATAGCAACTTTTTGGTCTTTTTACTATTCACAGGGATATATACTTTAAATTCACTGTCAAAAATATCTGTGACTACACGCAGATCCTCGGGTGTATTTTGATTAAGATATAATAGTATATAGCCGTAGGGTTCATTAGTTGCCTGATTGTACTCTGAGACCAAAAATTTGGGGGCACCTGGATAGATTTGTTTATTGAGAGTTATTAGCGAGCTAGAATCACGAACAACTCTGTAGATGATATATTAGGTGCAGTTCAATGCAAGTGTTTTCATACATTTGCTCTGATGAAAGAGGTTGTGTAGAACCAGAGCAACGGAAATCTGTTCATGATGAGAGCGAATGCTGAACAATTGCAGCATTTCCTGGGACATTGTTCAATAGATTCTGCCAATATTCAATAGATCGTCAATAATCAGCCAAGAGTTTGGTTCAATAATACTGAAAACATCAAGTCCCTGTATGAATTGTATCTGCACCAATCCCGCTGTGCCAATTGCTTTTATTTTATGGTATGACTACTGCCAAATACTGTAACAATATTAGATTTTTTTCGGCTTTTCCAGAAACATTTTATCGCAATTTTTAATTATTTTAGTTAAGAGTGTTGTTTTGCCTGACATTGACGGGCCACACAGAAACGATCTGAATGGTGTTTTAAATTGATACATGTTCCCTTCAACAGTTCACCTAGACAACTAACTGTAGACTATAGTTGTCTAATGACTAAATAATTTCCCTATTACTAGTCCGTTCAAGAATAATGAGAACAAAATCAATAAAGAATCATATTTCTTGTATTATAAACAGCACTTTACAGAAAACAAAGAAAAATACACTTTTTAAATTTATAATAAAAAAAAATGCACTAGCAAAAGCACTTTAATAAATATACTTTATTTACAAAAAATACAACATTTAATGAAAAATACACTGAATAATATCACTTTTTTTTAATTTGAATGCAACATGTATATTTACAAAAGTAAAAAAAAAATCTACTCTAAGTAAAAAAAGATAACTTTGGTAGTGGCGGCGCGCCTCCCCGCTGGCGGCTGGCCGGGCGCCCCCCCCCCGGGCCGCGAGGCCCCCCAAGGTTTTGGGAAATTTATTGGACTTTACTCAAACCGAGACTTTCCCTATGGCTAACACATTTGGTCCCAGGGGGACCAAATGTGTCCCAGGGGGAGAGTAGTCACACCGTCTTGACAAACATAGACCTTGTCGGAAATAGTTCTCATGGCAATTTTTTCTATATTTACAGTGAAGTTCCTGTAGTTGAGTGAACGAATGGCCAGCAATTTGGCTCGTGGAATTGTATTATGAACAATACGATTCCTATAGATGTCCATGTCGAAATTCTTATCTACATAGCGCGTGGGTACTCCTTTGCAACATTTTTTGATTTCCTCATCGTGTGTCTGTATAAAGTACACCTTCGGACTTACAAACATATCACGGGAAATCATGTCGCTTCCTGTTTCTGATTTAAAAAATAAAAGTTGAATTGGCACTCAACGTTTCACTAGCTCTGGGTAAAGCCCACTGCCAGTGGTGTAGTCCATCCACTAGCTGATAATTTTACCATGCGCCAAGTTATTAAGTAGGTTTGGAGTTTTTACTTTTAGCAGTAGAGAATCTGTGTCCTCGTAGCAGACCTCTACTTGCCCCTTCTCCGGCCACTGTACCCTAGCCACATTGTAGTAGAATTCCAACCTGAGCTTTTTAGAGATGTTCAAGATAGCACTGCCTGCAGCAATATTTTTATTCAGGACAATTCTCCTTTTTTTCCTATTCAATAGTACTATGTCCGGGGCAATGATTGTAAAGGAAGTGTAATTTTGATTTGCAATAATTCGAGCAAATTGTTTGGGATCGGTCACAACGTCACAACGATTCCTATTGCGAACACTCTCGCACATTTTACCAAAAGTCGAATTAAAAATGAGCTTATAAGTTTCTTTTTCGGCTTTTGTCTGCGCTTCAAAACGTTTATTGACAAAAGTGTCAACAAACGTTTTCAGATAGGGTTTTTTGGCTAAACTGGAGGGTTCTATGAACCTTTGTGACGTTGAAACCGTTCTTGCACATCCATTTTAAAGCCACATGATGTACAACAATATTTTTTTTTGACAGAAGGTCAGCAATAAGTTTTTGTTTTGCAGGTGACCAATGCAATCCGTCCACCTCGACTAAACGTCTGTTGCGGGGGCTCAAAGAGTCCCTAGTCACAGGTCTATTGATGCACGTAAAACAAAATCCTTTACTGAATCGTGAAGCTCAACTGGTATCTCCCCATCAATTTCAAAAAACCATCCAACCGGCCCATTCTCCTCAACACTGTCAATATTGGGGAAATGGAGAGCTTGAGGGTCGTTGAGGCATTTATAGTCATCGCAGGGTAGTGCATAACGGGACATGGCCGAGGGGAGAGATAATTCATATCAAGGAAAACTGCATTCGATTGTGACCCCGTCTTCTCTCCTGTTGGATCAGTTTCCAAGATACGATCCCCGTGAAAAACGTATCCACCCCTCATTGACCTCTGTATGAACAGGTGCTGATCGATGTCGGAGATCAGCCCGATTTTTTTCCCGCTAATTTTTAGGATGAGGTCCATTACCAGATGAGGAGATGAAAAATAATATCCTAAATCAAGATTAAATTCTCCATATATTTTGTCCGTATTTTTACACATAATGTCTAACAAAGTTAACACATCACTCGACAAATACAGCTTGCAGTAGTCAAACCCATTTTTACACCCTCCCTCTGCCCACACTTTTTTTTAGCAAAACTGTAGTCAACAGGGGTGCACCTACGATCGTGTAGACTGTCGTAAAACGATTCGATCGATGGAATAGTTTCCTCAGCGAATTTTGACATGGAACAGTAATAATTATAAAAGGAGATGCCTTCGATCCTCAACAAATAGTATAAATCATTTGGAAATTATTGGTTAAGAAGGGGGAAAGCGTTGCAGCTGTCATCTTTTTTTTGCACTTTAATTCACTCACTCAATAATTTACAAATAAAACCGTCGGAATCTAAAAAGCGAATTGTATTCGTTTACTCAACGTCGTCTTCAACATATCTCCACATAAATTCCAAAACAAGAAACTTTTCCGATGATTTAGGAATGATTTTGTAGGAAAAGCTGTCTATCACCCATGCATCATCCACTGTTCTATTTCTTTGAAGATGTGCCATTGCTGGTAGCACATACTTCAGATCGTAGTTAGAATTATGTATAAAAACCGGAAGAAAGATTTGCTGTTTAATTTTTAAATTACATGAATTGTGAGCCCATCCCCGAAAGTTACTTTTTTCCGTTGAATTGGGGTCAATAAGATGATTATGATCCCGGACAGCGTCTTTTGGGGCAAGAACACCCCTAAAAACCCAACAAATTGTCCCCTTTTCTAGTGCCAGTTGCTCCTTATCTGATAATGACATTGGGTATTTGGTGTGACGCAATCGTGAAATTGCACCGTTCGCTGTTTTTATTAAAGACACCAATAATTTCTCCATGCTACCCTCCTCCTGCATAGCCAAAAAAAACTCTTCTAACTGTATTTTATTATTGGAATTGCGACAAGCTTGTACATAGGAATGTGCAAATAGTTTGTGTTCCTTGACTAGATTTAGCATTAATGGGTCTGATATCTCCACCAGTCTTGATTCACAGACCAAACATACTTTATCAACTTGTAACAGGGAATTTTGGAAGTTTTTAAATTGTAAAGTATCTTTGCCTTCTGCCGGCATTTCTATTCTTTGATTGCCATGAATTTTATAATATCTCATGTGATCTGTGAATGTTCGCTCAGATCTAAATGGGGAAAGGTACATGGGGCAATAGTGACGAACCCCTTTCTGAACACCTTGAGATAAAAGTCGACTTATTGCCGTAACGGGGAAAAATGACCATAGGAATTTACCTCTTTGGGAGGCTCATAGATAAGCCAAACCCCATTTTTAACATTATCTACCAACGGTGTCCTAACTGAATATAAAACTCCTTTTTTATTCGGTTTCTTTCCCCCCTGTACAAATTCCGTGTCATATTGGAGAACAACCACCCCCAACCCAAGATTTTCGTTTGCTTTTTCAAATATGGTTATTTCTTTTAAGGACACCGGATACTTCCCCTCTAAATAATCAAAATTTACTTTAGGGAAATTTTCACCACCGTTACGTGCAAGTCTGTCGAGATTTTTTGATCAATCATTGTTGAATCCTCTTTCAGTGTTTTATGGGCTGCTGCTAAAAATGCATATTTAAAGCATTGCAGCCCCGTGTCAAATTTGAAACCTTGAACCCCTCCTGTAGCTGACAAATCTGGGTGGCATTTTATTTTGTTACCCCACCCTCCCTTTAAAATTTTTTTTTTAATCTATTGAGATTCAGATCCATGCTTTCAATGTATAAAATTGTGAACCCGCTTCCCCTCTTGTTGAATATGGCCAAAGTTAATGTTAATTTATTAACCAGGTTGAAAACGTTACCCTTAAATTCATTCAGACCAGGGTAAAAAGTTTGGTTACCAGTTGAAAAATGAAAATAAAAAATATCCCCAGATGTCCCCTTTCGTAAATAAACTTTTTGATTTACCGATGCCTTAATCCCCCCTGAACCCCCCCTCCCCCCAATTCTGAATCAGAATCTAAATAAGTGCTCGAATTCGGTCGATGTAGGTATGAAGAACATTTAGAGGGTCTGTTAAAATGACACCCCCGTCAACCAGGTTTTCCGCGGGGGGATTAAAATCTACCCTATGTGTTTGCAAGTGACCTAGAGCAGACTCCAACAAATGAAATTCACTTAGTTCCGGGGAGGCGGCGCTATTTTCATGTCCTGCACCTATTTGCACAGGACCCAAATCCCTAATTATAAAGTCATCGTCAAAAATATCCCCGGAAACATTAGGTCCAACAATTTGCATAAGGCTGTCCATTTCTTCCGTTGTAAATTGAAGATCCGGGGGGAAACTAAACGACGTACCTTCACTAACATCATCTAGCGAGAGGGGACAATTACCCGTGATATTTTATAGTCCTGTGCCAGGAAAGGCAGTTGTTTTCGTAGCTTTCCCCTGAAACTGAAATGAATGGTTTGAGTTTTTTTTTCTTTGAGGAAAGTTTTATCACAATTATAGCACACTTTTTTTCTTAGTCGGAATTATCAAACAAATTTTTTTTTGAGGAAAGTTTTATCACAATTATAGCACACTATTTATTTTTTTTCTTAGTCGGATTTGTATTTATCAAACAATTGTTTTTTTTTCTTAATTAGATTCGTATTTATCAAACAAATGCATAATAAATTACAAATTTTTTGCTTATAGTATTATTTATAAAACAAATGCACAATAAATTACAAATTTTTGCTTATAGCATTATTTATAAAACAAGTGCATAATAAATTACAATTTTTTTTAATAGAACACGCGCATATACACACGCGCACACACACACACAGTCACACACAAACACACAACAAAATAGTGAAAATCATTACGTTGTTATTGAATTTGCAATATTCATTATACTATCTCAATGAATTATCGAGTAGACAGAAAAATAAGCAGCGCATGCACCGCAAACACACACACACACACACACACACACACACAGACAGACACACAGACACACAGACACAGACATATACCAACATACACACACAAACACACACACTCACACACACAAACACACAAACACACACCCAAACTCCACAACTAAAAAACAAACCCAAAGACACACACACAGCCCACAACAATACAAAACAAACTCCAAACCTAACCCTCAACCCATCACAAAAAAACCCACACACACACACACACACAGTAACACACAAACACACAACAAAATAGTGAAAATCATTAAGTTGTTATTGAATTTGCAACATTTATTATACTATCTCAATGAATTATCAAGTAGACAGAAAAATAAGCAGCGCATGCACCGCTCACACACACACAAACACACAACAAAATAGTGAAAATCATTCCGTCGTTATTGAATTTGCAATATTCATTATACTATCTCAATGAATTATCGAGTAGACAGAAAAATAAACAGCGCATACACCGCTTACACACACACATACACAATAAAATAGTGAAAATCATGACATCTCTTAAAAATAGCATATTTTCAATGTGTAGTCTGTTATTTTTAAGATTTTCCGGAGCAAATGATAAAATTGAAACTGTTAAGTCTCGCATCTCTGATCGAAGCCTTTATTATGCAAATTAGAATCTGGAATTATGTCTAGCGGTACAATTCTCAGTCCTTCAAATTGACTTGGGAAAAAGAATCATTAGCGCGAAATAATATTTGAAAACTCACATTTAGATTTGCAGCTTGCATGTTGAGGGCTGTAGGGGCCAGATCATTCTCGTCTTGCATTGGTCATGAAGGACCCGGCAATGCTTGATAGGGAGTGACCTCACAATCTTGTGCAGCAGTGACGTTATGAGCAATCATCCATTCTTTTTTCAGCTTTCTACTCGGCTGCATAGGGGTTGGCACGGGTCGGTCTTGGGCAGGCAGCACCAGTCTGGAAGGGATGTGGGTGGCTCCCGATGGGCCGGCTATCTCCACTTGTTGCATTGGAGAAATGCCATTAGCTTTTGCTCTCTTTTCAGGGGGAGAGTAATTGTAGGAATTTTCCTCCTTAAAAAGAAGACAAAATTTAGTATGGAAAAACAATTCCCCTTTTTACAGAAGAAAAAATTAGTCTGCACAAAGAATCCCCTCTCCCTCCCCTTACTTTCCATGCGACGAAATAGTTTGTTTTTCACCTCACAACGAAGGTGTTAGAATTGATACATTGCTCCCCTCCTTCGCCTTGTATTTTTATAAAAACCCTCTTAATCATCAAATACACTGGAAAATAGAATATCTCGTCTAATTAGGCTAGAATACAATCTCTCTCTTTCTTCAAAGCGTTTAGAATTACACATTTCCATCCTTTGTTTTCTTAATCCAGATAAGGCGCATGCCAATGTTGTCTTGAAATCGCCCCTCATGGTAACAGAATTATAAACACAGATGGTTTTGGACCGGAAAAAGACAGCACGCTCTATTTTTGTTAATTGGAAACTGACATTTTTCGAACGAAAAGAAGTATTTCTAATGAATTAAACTTGTAAACAGAGGGCTGGGGGGGAGAAGATGTAGGTTTACATAGTGAAAAAAAGAGCGTATTTTAAGTTTTCTATCGAGTATAATCTTCATATTGTGCAGTTTGTATTGTTGGGGGGGGGGCTATGCCCCTTAATTTGAATTTACTAGTGGGGTGGTAAAATGATTTTATTTGGAAATAAATTAAGAAATTTAGTAAACTTTACTCACATTGTAAATTGATGTATCCATAGCTTCAAAGTTATTAATATTTAATGTATTATCTATGATATGTTAAATCATTATGAAAATTTAATCGTAAGGTATGACCATTTTATACAAAATCTCAAGGACGAATAAAAAATCACTCCTTTTATTTGTAACCAATCACCAGTCGGGTAAACCGTATATTGAGCAACCTCCGCTGTCTCTGATTGGCCCCTAAAAACGGATTTTGCCTCAAAAACCAGTCTGGTTGAAAAACTTGGAGTTGAAACAAACTTGTGTGGGGAACCCCGTTCATACTGCTTTTTTTTGCAATATGTAGGAACCAGTGGGGAATCCCCGCTCGTTTGGAAAGGTACCAAGGAAAAGCAAGCAAATAGCACGTAGTTTCAAAACGTGTTTTGAATTATGTGTAGAGGTCCCATAGAATAACATTGGAAGGAACATAGCGCTATAGAATAGCATGGGAGGGATCATAAACCCTTAGAATAGCATAGGAAGGAACATAGCGCTATAGAAAAGCATGGGAGGGAACATAAACCCTTAGAATAGCATGGGAGGGAACATAAACCCTTAGAATAGCATAGGAAGGAACATAAACTCCTGGAATAGCAAAGGAAGGAACATGAACTCCTGGAATAGCATAGGAAGGAACATAAACTCCTGGAATAGCATAGGAAGGAACATAAGCTCCTGGAATAGCTTATAAAGTAAAATAAACTCATGGAATGGTATAGGAAGGAGAATAAACTTCTAGAATATCATGGGAAGGAGTATAAACTCCTGGAATAGCATAGGACGGAACATAATCTCATAGACTAGCATAGGAAGGAACATAAACTCCTGGAATAGCATAGGAAGGAACATAAGCTCCAGAAATAGCATAGGAAGGAACATAAAATCCTGGAATAGCATAGGAAGGAACATAAACTCCTGAAATATCGTAGGAAGGAACATAAACTCCTGGAATAGCATAGGAAGGAATATAAACTCCTGGAATAACATAGGAAGGAACATAAGCTCCTGGAATAGCATAGGAAGGAACATAAGCCCTAAGAATAGCATAGGAAGGAACATAAACCCTTAGAATAGCATAGGAAGGAACATAATCCACCCAAATCCATAAGTACATGCTTTGGAAAGATGCCAAGGATCATAGGGCAAGAAAATACATAAGTACATGCTCTGGAAATGTTTTTCCTATACGTCTGTGCAAATAGCATGGTAATTCCTATCCGTCCCAGCAAAATGGTACTTAGTCCTCTACTGGCAAGTACCACAAGGAGCTTTGCTTTTGGTAAGATTCATACGGGAGTATTTTTCCTTTTCCTATTTTTTTACATCTTCTAATGCCTTCTTGTTTCCCAGGAGGTGGGAGGGGGAAGGGTCATATCTCAGCCAGCATTCATGGCACCCTGGGTAAATCCTATGTATATCTTAAGCTTGGATCTCGATCTGAACTCTTCCTACAAAGAAGTTTTTTTCAGTAATAGAATCCACTAAAACGCAATATTTCTTTAGTAATTTAGATAGATATACTGATATTCTCAGACATTTCTGATAAATATACTAGAGATAGAAGTAAAATTTTACAGATGGGTGATAATTGTTTTTAAAAGACATATCTGCATCAAACTAATATAAAAGAAAATTGTTATTTAGCGTACTTTAAATATTTAAATTGCGATATATTAGTAGTTTTTTTGTATATTTAATCGCTAACATACACATTTTTATTAGGTTTGGGACATTAAGAACTCCATCTACGACTGAACCCAAATAGTGTGGAAAACTAGCAAAAAAAAACAACAACACCAACGTCAATTTTCCCCGACAAGATAAAGGAATTGATTAGAAAAAAAACAAAATGAAAATGCTGCTTTGTTTTGCTTTTGTTTAACTTTGGCTCACAACTAAAAAGACAATGCAGGCAAAACAGGTGTAATATTGGTGTGCACATTTTGCTTGATTAACCATGGCTTTGACCACGACTCCATACTAAGCTATCTTATACTTTTTCATAATCAATACAATTTATTCAAAATGAGAGGTTACCAACGTTCATAAAAATTCATGTAAGACCCAATACACTTAGAACTTACCCTGATGCCAACATGCCTGTTTAAGCTCCTTTTCCGCCCTGTTCCAAAAAGAGATTCACTTTTTACTTCTTCCTATGAAATTTTAAGCACCTTCAAATCTTTTTTTATGACCCTTTTCCACCACAATCGAGCACAGCCTCGAATGGGGAACGGAGTTACGGATACGATTATACCACTGATCTTTAAATTACTTACGTATAAGCACGCGGTCTAACAGGTGACCGTTCAGGTGTTGGCGGAGTTGCAGACGCCGATGGGACTAAAACAAAATCATCAATTTCATCTGGAGATATTGGCTGTGTTTCCTTCGGAGAAGGGGTGGAAAGCTTTTCAGGGGAAAGGATAATGCTTTCCATTTCTTTTGCTATATTTTCAGTCAGTTTTCCCACCACAGCAACACCTTTGGATAACAAACAGAAGTAAATAATAATAAATAATAAAATTCCACTTTTAAACACACTACATAGACTAAGGTTATTCGAGACTATCTAAATAAGGGGTTTCCAAACAAAGATAAATGCACCTATGGGGGTGAGAGATCCAAAAGTCTCTTCAATTTAAGTTTAAACATCCCCAAGCATTCAATCTCCCAAAAATTCTCACGATCAGACTTTTTGCCCAAGAGGTCCTGAAAACCTGAGAGGAAAGCAGCCCGGGTCTAAGCGGAACTAGACGATTACCCGCTTAACATGTTTCGTAATTACAAAACCATATATATTATAATGAACATATATATTAACTTGCATAATTCCGACAATGATAAGCAAAAACTCTTATCTGATAGCCTCACAACTGTCCTACACTCAGCACTGGTAATTTATTGAAGCAAGCCGAAGCGTCTTCACATATTCTCAAATCAGAAACACTGCTTATTTCTTAAAAATTTAAAAACGTTCAAAATTTGCGCAGATATGAACTCATCATATTATGCGGTCAATCAAAGCTCGGTGTAAAATCAATAGAAACCTCGGAGGCAACGAATTCTAATGCCATCAAATTGCGCCAACAACTCAGGCAATCTTTGTTACAACAAAATCACTGTGGAGTTCCACGAAAGATTGCAAACAATAAAGAAACCTATGGAACGGATTTCCCGAGTTTGTGCAGCATGCATAAGCATTTTCGAACATAATTTTACCATTATTATCCTAGTATTTGCCAACGCAAGAGTAAAATAAAGAATTAGCCCTGGCAATACTTACTAAAAATAAATTCAAGCTAGTAGAAACATAGACCCTCTCAAAATCTAGTTACCTTCGACACAAGTCTATCCAACTACTTAGAAAAAGTAACCACAGTGTCATCGGCAAATGATGTTAGGTTACAATCCGGATGATAATACCTCATGCTATCTAAATAAGTGGATAGCCCAAGTAAATATAAATCAAGTAGATAGTTGGACAATGGACCGACCCCTTTGGCACCCCACATGACACCCGATTCGACAAAGAAAAAACTGGTCTTTTCAGTCAATGCTTTAATAAATTTCCCGAAAAATAACTTGCAAACTGCTGTAAACTTACACTTCTCCTAATATGCAGAATGTTGTTCTAAAATCTACCGTGACAAAAATTGCTTTAAATAACTAATAAATGATAGGGGAATCTGATCTTTATCGAAACAATTATTTACAAAAGCAACAAGATAAATACTATTTTAACTAGTTGAACAGAAATCCCAAAAATGAAACCCAGATGGAGTTTCACTCAGCAGACAATGTTTCGTGAGATGGTCATACGAACGTTGGTGAGTCACTTTTTCCAGTGCTTTGAAAATAATAGCAATATCAAGATTTGTCTCTAATTTTGTGTACCTGACCAGGCATTCCCTTTATTTAGCAGAAAAGCTTTGATTTGCTTTAAATCTTATGTAAAGAACCCTCTCGCCAGCAAAAAATTGATGATGTGAAGTACATATGATACAAAAGAGGCATCATTACAGTATTAAAGGCAGAAGGCTCAGATTCATGTTATTAATCCATGCCGAATCCTGTTTTAAGGTTTTCGTTGTTTTGACCGCTTTGTCTTTCGTCCATTTTTCAAAACTGGAACTCGGGATTATCCCCCAAGAGTCGAAAAATTCTACACCAAGAAAATTACCCCTGTCATGTCTTGCACTTTCCTGACCTGACGAAAAAATTTTAGAATAAAACTGGCCAAAACGATTCACGACAACAGCTTTTTCATTCACAGAACTAGTTAAAGTATGAGGATGCCTAACAAAACAAGTCACTATGGGATCACCAGAAGACCAAAAGGAGAACAAGGGGGGGGGGGGGGTGGCTCCGGTACTTTTCAACCCTTAAAAAAACACCTTTCAATTTCAGTTCGAATGACTTCCTCCCAAGTTTCTACAACCATCCAGGAAAATATATGCAATGCACATCGCTCTTCAGTAATTCAACGCTATTAAGTTGAATCTGAAATGTGAAAAAGGTAGAAGTAAAGGTAGAGGAGAGGTAGAGGTATCAAAACGTAGAGGCATCCGGTGACAATCTAAAATACAGCTGTTACAAAAATCGTCAAATAGCATTTTTTTTTTTCTAGCCAATGGAAAAATACAAATTACTGCTGAAGCACCTTTAAAATAACGTTGTCTCAATATTTTTTTTCTCTCTTTTTTTGGTTGAATAAACGACCTGTTCACAGAACAGAATAGATTAGCAAGAAAGAATAGCCCAGTTTGAATTTTTCGCACTTAGGTTTTTATCGCCAATATGACGACAATTTGGACATTGAAGTTTTGTTTTATTATCTTATTCTCTATCCTGAATCAGAAAGCATAAAAAAAAGACATGATACATTCCATAGTAGGTTTTAACTTTTCTCTGCTGCTTCTATTATGGACATAATCAAATTCGCAAGTAAGCAGTACAAATGCTCTGTTTACTAAAAGCAATTATTCTTCTAAATTAAGGTTAAGAAAAACAAATCCGATAAGCTTTTGAAGCTTTAGACGTGGTAAGCATTTCCCAATAACTTACCTTTCGGACTAGGAGAAGAAGGAGCCGGAAGAGAAGTAGGTACTGATGGCGTTGCTTGTATTACTGGAGGATCCAGTTTAACTGGAAGTGGTTTAGGAAGAGAGGCAGCGGAATTCGGGGCAGCTAACTTCGTTTTCCGAATAAAAGAATGGTTGAAAAACTCATCAAATTCAATTCTATCCTTCGCATTTCTCCTCAGGAGGCCATTAAGCAAATTTGAAAGTTCTTGAGAGGTCCCAGACGGAATCCTTGAAAAGTAAGGAAAACTAAAAAAGTCATAGCTGAGTCTAAGTCCAAAATAAAAAGGATCATTTGCGATAACTTTGTGATTCCGCGAAACGGTGTTTTCCAGTCACGAGTGGTTTTCCTTATCAAAAAACCTGACAGATATCAAACTCTCACAAGAAAGGTAATATTTGTCTTATTACACATGCTAGTCGAATATTAAGCTCTGTTATTCCAGATAATTATGTCCCAACAGTAACTGCTACGCGAAGGGCTAGTTACACGTGTGCCTAAAAGAATAGGGACCCAGCCCTTTGCAACCCATAAAGACCACTAATAATATGCTCTGTGGTTAGGAAGTTACCTGAAAAATAAATTATCCATTCTTGGGGAAAAGTGTGACGTTGTAGATCTTCGGTTTGGTTTTAGGGAGCGGTTAGATGTCTGAAACACAAATTCTGTGTTTTTATCAATAACAGAATGTCATAAGATGATGAAGAAGAGTCTGCATGTTTGCTCGGTCGATTTCTCTAAAGCCTTCGACTCCATTTTACATTCACAAGTCATCGTAGCTTTGTCAAATAGCGGAATTAATTGTTTCATTTTCGCGTGCCGTTGGAAATGGTGCCATAATTCAATATTCCAAATTCGTTCTCGCTATATTATTATAATCCCCGTTCCTGTGAAACTTGGAATAAAACAATGGTCTGTATTAAGCCCTTTAATTTTCAAACAATATACTTAGAATGGTGAAGAGCAATATCCCACCTTATATTATTAATAGCCCCGTTGACATTAGTCACCGTTGACTGAAGATCGAGGAGATTTCTCCTGGCTGAAGATCGTTCGTCAATTGGAAATGCTGTTGAGGCCCTTCAGGCTAGCTTATCTGATATTGGCGTCGCAGTTGAACCGCAGGAGACTGAGAAGAATGAATTATAACAAACCCAACAGAAAAATTCAAACTCAGACTCCCTTAAAGTAGGTCTGGTTACTGTTCCTAGATCTGATTCACTGCAATACTTGTCTGCTACCTTTTTTAAATCGGTAAGACCGATGCATACTCTTTCTATTACTGCACTACAAAAAACAAAAACTTCGCAAAACATATGGTGTTCTAGCGAAAGCTACAGGGCAATTAGAAAAGTAAACACTGGACAGTGGCGGATCCATTATTTTTTTTTTTGAGGGGGGAGGGCAAAACAGGTTGATCCGATAAACTTGCGTTAGGAGCAAGTTTAATTAACGCAAACTTGCGTTAATTAAGTAAATTACACTACTTCAGACTAGGTTAGGGGGGCGCCCCCCTCTCCCCTCTCCTGGTTCCGCCACTGACACTGGACAGGCTTTAAAAATCTACCTTTGCAACACACGTGTTTTTCATATCTCTCTTATGGAAACACTTCTCTAAAATAGAACAGAAACATATTAGGATTTAATTTTACCGGTATGCAAAATTTGTCATTGGTATCCCTCTTCGGTTCCGTAGCTCATATACTAGCTGAAAAATTACATGTTTTTGACATTTCTGAGAGGATAGAAGAACTATCGGCTCGTTTGAAGACTGAGTAAGAAACTTTCAGACTTCCCGCTTAACCATCAACAATTCACAGTAAATGAGACAGATAGGCCTTTGTAATAGATCATGCTTTGGATTCTATATTTTTCGTCATGAATATTATTTTATCATGTAGTCGACAATTTATCGTATAGGCCTATTCGTTTTCATTTAGTTATATATTTCCTTTTACTCCTCTAATGCATTATTGTCGTGTAGTGAAGGAGGGTAAAAATAAATAATTATTATCATTATTTGACACAGATGCAGCCCAATAGATGACGTTCATACCCCTAAAAAAAAGAGAAAAAGTTACGAGCTGCTTGTCTGATGAAGACATGAGAAGGAGACAAATCGGCATTTGAATTAGTTGCTTATTCTGAGGGGGCAGAGGGTGTTCACACTCATTGAAACATGCTTATCTTGATGATATAATGGATACAAAACACCTTTTCTATTGTTGGATCCTTCTTAAATGACTTTAATCCCCTTGGAAATTAACCTCATTGAACGTTGGTAGCTATAAAAACAAAACCAACTGACCTACATAAGCACACTTTATGTAGCCGTGGAAGAATGTTAACATAGTGTACACTGGTCAAGAAAACATTTTAGGGTACTATTTTTCAGCAAGACTCCCAACCCACCGCCACCCCCTACCTCTGTGTGCAGGTATTGACGCTTAAAATTTCTCAGCTGTCTGGAACCAAAATGGGATGATACTCTAACTTTTATTTTCTTTTGCAATGACTTCACAAAAGTTGTAACATACTTTTATTTTTGGACATCCCGGTGTCATAATATTCAGTATAAATTTGATAATAAAAGTTAAATAGTTTACCAAATCAACCAAATAGGTTTGAATATGATATTCGTGTTGTAGAGATTGAAAATATAGGCAATACAACGCGGCAGATCTCGGCACCAGTTTTACAATTTAGAGGTTTGTCAGTAAGAGCCAAAATCATTAAAGCAATTAATTCATTTCATAGTTACTTGACTGAAGTGTAGGCCTACCTGTATAAAAAGTTAAATTTGTATAAAATCCGTCTTTTTTCTGAAACACCCGATACAACCTATTATGGTTACTTACTTTGGTGCTAAGTTGGCGTTCCTTTCATAGAACTGCTTGAGTTGTTGCGGTGTATTCGCTTGAAATGGGGCTTTGCCAGTTAAACATTGAAAAACTATCGTTCCGAGGCTCCATAAATCTGCCTTGGCATCATAATGCAAAGACATTATCACTTCAGGTGCCTACAAGTTAAGAAAAACATTTAGGTTAATGTTCATCATAATATGATACTAGAAACAAAATAACTTTACAAGATGACAATGTAGATCCTCCCTACTTTTGACTCATTCATTGGATCTCTACTTTTCCATTTATCCTAAAACCAATAAGAGTTCTACAACATAATGAACTAAAGGATTTTAGCAGGTATTTCTCCACGTCAGTCTGTTCGGGAAATATATCGAACTTTGAAAATTTTGCCGGCTGCAGGCCTTCGTGAATTTTACGTATTGTGGTTTATTTTTGGATTGCAGCAGGATATTCAGCCTCGTTGTTTTAATGATGTATTGTGCATTAGGTCTACTGTTCATTCTCACGATACTAGGATTAGTGTCGACTTATATTTTAGAGGCATTTAGTCCCGTTCATTTTTTTTTTTTTTGAGGCATTGGGAAATTGAATAGTTTAACTAGTGATATTAAGATTATTGGAGACCCGCATGTATTTAGAAAAGAATATTAAGGAACGGCTTTTTGTAGAATATGAGTTTTGATTGGTTTATTCATTTATTGTGGGGGTTATGCTGACATGATGTTCCCGGAGGAAAAGTAATGATTTTTTTTATATTTACTGTTTAGTGTGACAGTATTAGTTGTGTCGTTGGCCATGTGTCCTTTTTGTTTTAAGGATACTGTTTTCTCTACCTCCCCCATGGACAAGCTCTGCTTTTTAGGGGATGTAACAATAATTATTTAGTTTTTATGTGTTTTGTCAATAAATAATTCTCTTATAAAACATTATAATGTTAATTAAATAAGCCGTAAAGTAGCTCTGAATAACAAGCTAAAAATTGGAAACTCTTGGGCGAAGATTAATAAGAGATAAGTTAAATGCGGCATGGAGAGAGAGAATTGCCCCTGTAAGACCAAACCACTCAAGGACCATATGTGGTAAATAAAATTCATGAAATGGATGCTTCAGCTCTGAAAAAAAAAACAACAGTTTTTTATGCTTCAGACCCCCTGGAAAAGTCTCCTAATTCCCCATAAGGGTTTTGAATTGCATCCACCTATTATCAGGCTTTGTGGTTCAAACTTCATGTTCAAATAAAAAAGACAAACTAATAAATTTCAAACTTTACTACCATATTCATTGTTCTGCTTTTCTTACTTGAATGACTTTTCCAACATGAGAAAAAGTTTTCCCTTTGTTTTAGCTTTCAAAATCAAACTGAGTTTATTAAGACCTGAAGAACCATTAGTAACTGTTAATTACTTACAGAAATTAAACTGATAGAAACAGGGCTTTAGCATGGTCCCGTTTTCATTTAAGCTTCATTTGAGCCAAAGTTGCCACTCGTAGTAAAAAAAAAATACAAAAATGTTATTTTATTTTACCCGTAGTGATGTTACTAGTGATCTTCGTAGACAACTATTGTGTACTGTCTAGCTTATTCTTTTTCAAAAAAATTTCTAGTCCTTTTTATGGTTGAAATTTGATAAGAAAATATGAGTTTTATACCGTAAACATGACCGTATGAAGGTATGAACCACCCCTCCCCCCTCGAAAGTTTTGCCCAAATCCACAGAATTAGCAAAAACAAATGTAATGCATGAAAACAGCGCAATACAATGCAATTATTTTTTTTATAACCCCCCCCCCTCGAACAAATTCCTGGATACAACCCTGACCGTATACCCTTCGGGAAGCTGAAAATCAGTTCAATATTTTTGACAAAAAAAACGTTAAACGAAGACGTAAATTAAGCCTGAAATTGATAACAAATTAACCGGACAAAAAGAGTTATTTTCAATTGAACTTTTTTCCAATATCAGCTTAAACCCTTGTATGGTTTCCGTAACAACTTATATTTCATAAAATATCCGTAAAAACAATGTCGCGATTTATAGGGATTCATTTTGTTGTAGAAGTTTCGAGATGGTTATTAGTTAATCTTTTATAATGCTTTATGATAATTTAAGACCTTTTTAGTTGCTTTAATACCCGTAAGAACAAAGTAATTTCACTAAAATTTAATCTTTGAGAATGAAAAGGAAGAAAGGAGCCTTGACAAACCTTTTAAATTTGTCTATCAGCAGGTTGGGTTGTAGCAGCAGCTACAACATGGTCAAAGAAACTACGACCCTAGTAACCAAAAAAAATAACATACAAGAGAATTTCCTGTGAAAAGAAAATGATCAATTATTACTTATTCAGAAATGATAAATAATTTACGGATTCACCACATTCAGAAAAAGAAGTTTTCAAATTCTTAAAACGGGGCCCTGAAACGCCCCTATGAATTAGGGGTTATTTGCAATTTCAATTTTTAAAATCAAAAGAAAACGATAACTAAGGATGACTGTATAATCTCTCTATTGTGCTAAGAATGGTAGTACGACACTGATGTCTCTTTTATTTTCGCCACTTCGAAGCATTACGTAATGGATGGTTAAATTGGTACTGTTGCACTAATTGGTACACAGTCCTATGGACTGTCCAAGGAATATAGTCATGGAGACCCGTAAAGCGGATAATTGCTATCTAAATTGATCGCAAAGCGAGGTTTCTCATTGAATTTACAATATCTAAACTGTTGTTTTTTGGGGGTTTAGGGCGGGGGGGGGGGTGAAAGGTACCTACAGTTAGGTTAGATTAGGTTACGCACTTAATACATGCTATGCTTTACCCCCACCCCCCTAATATGCAAGTATATAGCCCAAATTTGTTTCTAAACTATTATATATTCATCCTATTTTATTTCTTTTTATTAGCATTAACCAAACTTGACTTATTTTGTGTGTACCATTAAGTGCAACAGTACCGTTAAATTTAAATGATTTGGGATTTATTCAACAGATAACGTTCGTGATATTCACTTTATACAAACCTAGACTGACAGCACTAGGATGAAGTGTGCCGCAGAACAAAAATTATAATTTTGGGTGTAATCTCCGAAATTGATTTCGCTCGCTGGAGCTAGTAAGTAGGTTTTTCTCTCTTGAAAGGTTTTAGTAAAGAAGACTCTTTGACATGAATATGAATCCGCCCAGTTCCTTAGGCATCGTTCAAAATACAGCACTGTCACGTGATAGTGTCACGTAGCACTCAAGGCCGTATCCAGGGGGGAGTTACCCGGTTTGACCCCCCCCCCGAACTTTTTGACCGAGTCGAAAATTAGTCTAAAAAATACCTTTAAAGACGAAAATTTTAAAGACGGGAAAAAATCGGGTAACCCCCCCCCCGAACAAAAATCCTGGATCCACTCTTGGTAGCACTGACCAATCATTAGTATTGCTGAAACCAATGCAGCTAGAGGATTGAAAAAAAGTTTTCAGTAGATGATCTAGCGGTGTATCTACTGAATATGTATATACCTTAATGACTAAAGATTTACAAACAATACTTTGTTCAATCAACCACCTTTGCGCCGAATCTAGCGTGGATAAAAGCTACCCGAGGTTGCCCTCTCTGGGATGCGCTGGGCCATCAAGCTGCTTAAGACATTCTTTTTCAATTGACCGTATTTTAACGCTTTTAGTTGATAGCAATAGTGCCAGATTTGCCAACTTTTAGGCTTTTGATCCCTTAACATAAGTACATTCAGCTCCTGAATTTCTCCAAATTCTTCCCTTGTTCTTCTAAAAGAGTCAACATAAAATGGTTGACTAATAAATTATACAACAACTGATAAAAAGCCAAATTACATATTAGCAGAAGCATACTGCTCTACAAAGAGGAACTGTTGAACTGATTGATTACAGCTAAATTATACAATACTGAAAGCCAGTTCTGTGCGCACAAATTAATTTCAGGGGGAGAGGTACAAGTAGTCCAAAGCCATTCTTTGAAAAATGCAAAGTATTTGAAACATACTGATGCTTAAAAAAGGCCTGTTTTTTTTTTGTCGGAAAAGCATCTAATTTGTTCCCGAATGTTTCAATTTCGCACCGTGTATACCTTTGATTTCATAGTGGAAGTCAGGCTTCCCTCTATATCCACTGTGGACAAACTTGGCAAGTTCTATAATCAAAGGTCTACATACCACATCAAGTGCTTTCAATAAGTAATAATTTCCGGAGTACAGCTGACAGTTTTTCTATTTTCAATATTTACTAATCCTAGTAGTTTCTAAGAGGCGCTCAGTTCAATTTTAATTTTAGCATTCCAACAAAAGATATCTCCAATATTCTCATTATTTAGACCATATATTATTAAATAAATTACATTTTACCATAACTAAAGGGTAGGCTATAAGACAAAATATCCCCTTTATATGTATTCTATTGTACCAAATTTGGTATTGTATTTTACAAACGTTTAGGTAACAAAAAAAAAAAACAATATGCTGTGCTTATGTCCCGTTTCCAGTAAGAAGAAAAGAATAATTTTTCGAAAGAACTAGAGGATTACTTGTTAAACGAGCATAACCCAATAAATGATGGGAAAAATAATTATATGATAAGTGAAAAAAAGCTGAAATGAAATGTAAAATAAAAGTTTTCAATTGAAAGTAAAGAGCAACGCTAGAGCTTCCACAGGTTGATCTTCCATCAGCAGCCAACATTCAAGTATTGCTACGGTACTGCTTTACTGAAACCAGCAGGTTTTCGGTAACTGCTGTTGTTAACATAAAAATAGCTCTTTCGTTTTACAGTTTTATCAAATATTTGTAATCACCAATTTGTCATTTGCAGTATTGAAGCACATTTTTATTAAAGCGCAAATGACGTTTGGGACGTTAGAGGACTGCAGCCCTTTCCAGCCGACAGTGATTTCTGCGTGTGCAAAATTTTAGCGTTGGTCTCAACTTTCATTTGTAGACTAAAGTTTTTCTACGGTGCTCAACCTAGGTGCTCTTTTCTGCTAGGCCAGATATATTAATATCTGGCCTAGCTAAAATTGGTTGAATTATCAGACATAGGTGGAAACATGGGGGAAGGTGTAATCTCAAGGCACAATATGAAATCCCCCTAGAAAAGCTTTAAGATTTACGATTAAATCAAAATTCCGAACCTACCTATATACAAGCCTATGTCGGTAAATCTCAGCCTAAGAGAAGTCTTCCGCTCTGAAAACAGTCACACGATGTTATAAAACGAGTAGGCGAAGCCATGCCAGTATTTTTCATTACACAGTCAGTAGGTTTCATTAAAATGGTGAAATATTCAATACCTGATTTTGACAAGTCTACCCTGTTTTGTCTCAAGGATAAGGGATTGAGTTGAGATTTTCAGGAACGGGTGTTTGTTTTTTTAAGGGGGAGGGGGTAAGGGATTTAAAATTCGATTTGGGAGAAGGGGGCAAAACATTTTCCCCCAATCCTCACAAAAGAGTATATGCTGGATGTTGTGTGTTTTTTTTATACTGGTTGATAAATAAGAAAGTTTTCTTGAAAATATTTAGTTAGTATAAATAAATCCTGCCGGAGAGCCCCCAAGGATACGTGAACATCTATTTTATTGGAAGTATGTAGCTTGTACCCAGCCTATCAAAAATAATTGCGACCGTCTGCCGTTACAATTATGCAAAATGAAATTCAGTTGATTTTGCGATGACGTAAAATTTAAAGACAACAATCCTCATTCTTTGCCTCTTGAACCTGAACTGAACAAATTAAGCACAAGGATTCAAAAGCGTGCCAAAGGATGACGAAATGACTCTGAAGCATTGCCAAACCTAGCAATTAAAACAGGTATAAAAACAATTAAAAAAGAGAACAAAACAAAGAGGATGACGAAATGGTTGCTAACCTTTAAATAAGATAGTTTTCGATTTAAAGACGCTAGACGACTTTTAGTTGGATAAAGTACTGAAAAACCAACAGGTTTAGGTACAATGTGGGAAATATTGACAGTCGAGGCCGTATCCAGGGGAGGTTATGGGGTTTGACAGCCCCCTCCCCCTCCTAAAAATTTTTGCCCCACTCAAAGAGCATAACTAAAATGCAAATAAACAAATTTTTAATCCGTTTTAATTTTTTGCCCCCCCCCCCTCCGAACAAAATCTTGGATACACCCTTGTTGACAGCCTTGATCATTTTAGGTCTCAAATGACATCCAGACAATAACTGAAACAAGAAAAAAATCCACACGATTTCAGTGTCAATCAGATAATAATATGCATATTAATATATATATATATATATATATATATATATATATATATATATATATATATATATATATATATATATATATATATATATATATATATATATATATATATAAAATAGAGATTAACAGAATCCGGAATCTTCATAAAAGAAGATCCCCTTCACCTTGCATATGTTTCTATCAAAAGATGATACTAGTTTACTTTTTTGCTGCACAACGCCATATGGCAGAATCCAATGACACCAAACTGACAGATTTATTTCTATTTAAGATTTTAATTAACTGTGTTTACTAAATGCATACGCACAAATGACATTCTAGTCTTTAGACTAGATTATTACTTGTGATAATTTCTTTTTGTTTGACTTGAATTTCTGTTCGTTTTAATTAGCTATTTTAATTTTTGTTCATCTATGGTTTCATTTATTCGTTTATAGAAGTCCCTATTCGTTCTAGGTTTGAATTATTATGTAATATTATCTCTGCTCCTTTTAGGTTTTAATACTACTCTTTATGTGTTCTTTAAAAAATACTTATTACATTTTTTTTAATTAGTCTCGGTTTGTTTTTCGATTGACACGGTTTCGTTACGCGTCAATTGTAGGAATACTCGAACAAAATTCAAAGGATATTAGTAAAATCAGATCCAATTTCCAGTTTAAGAATTAAAATTCGAATATTCAGTCAAAATTTTCGATCAGCCGTAGTTTAGTGTATAAAATGTCCAACTCGACCCGAAAAATCTGAAAAAAGTCCGACTACAAGAATAAAGCTTCTCATTTTCTACACTATTATAGACTTTCAGAACCGCTCAAAATGGTTTCTCAAACGTCTTCTTCTGCAAATGATTTTGGGAATTTCAGCTTGCTGTTGTGTTAGGCTGAAAAGGATGCAGTGAGTCGCCTTTCAGTTCCCCGATCCGATCCCGCTACTCCCGCTTTCATCCTTTTGGTCCTTCTTTTAGCACGCAGCCGCACTAGAAATTCCTTGCGCTGACGACGCAGCTATTTGCAGTTCAGACACCATGGACCATTAGCCAAGACACTATGTTTTCAAAACGCTGTCAACCGCGTGAAGAAGAAAAAGAAGTTGCAACAAATTCGGAATTTCGACGAAAAACCGAAATTGTGAACCAAAATCCCTCTTCTGGGCGTAAAAAAGCCTGTTTATTTTGCTTTCCATACTATTTTGTTTTCCATCCTAGCCACTCTGGCATAAGTAGTAATCATCAGGTTGATGAAATAGCAAAAAATGCTATAAATATTGACCAGCCAAGTGGGAGACCAATCCCAATTAGAGATATTTACCGATGGAGGCTATCAGATATTAGTTTTAATAAAATTAATCCTATCCTTTCCCCCTTGCCCAATAAGTATCTTTCTAAAATTTATCATAGAATTCGTTCTGGAACAAATGGACTAAATTTCCTTGCATTCTCATATAAGTTTTCTAATTCAAGTGGTTCCCTGTCCCCTCTTTGCAGGCATTGTAATATGAATAATGAAACTATTGACCATTGCCTATTTGAATGTAATATGCTGACGTCTGCACAACATACCTTGCTTTGTAAACTGTTAAAATGCTTCAAACACCACAAAATCTCACTATCAGCCAAGAGCCTAGCCAACTATACCTGCACACAGAGCCCAGAAATCGATATCTATCTTCTTATAATTGAACTCCTTGAGTCAAAAGATCTACTGAAAGATATCTGAGAATATCTAATAAATAAGAGACAAGCAGGCCAGTAGCTCTGTAGCCCACAGAGTGAAGCAAAATGAAAAGGGCTAAATAGTACCAACTGAATAGCCCGCCTGCTGTGAATTAGAAGAAGAAGAAGAAGACGAAAAACCGAAATTGTGAACCAAAATCCCTCTTCTGGGCGTAAAAAAGCCTGTTTATTTTGTTTTCCATACTATTTTACCTTCTGCTTTGCCTTTTTTCCATCGGATCAAATGGCCGAGAGCACCTTCTACTTCTTCTTGGGCTGCTGTGCGGCGATCTTGACCACGTTCTAGACAGTGTTATACCTTATGGGCCTAATGGTCCAGTCCAGTACAGGCTCTCTAGGAAGGTGACGAACGCGGTGACGATTTCAAAAATGCTTAGCTACTCATTAGTATTAATTTATTGTAAAACTGGTGTCAAAAATCATACTATTAATTTAAACAAGTATGACAGTCTTTGGCAATAGTTTTGCATATTCAAAAGAAAAAAAAACAAAAAAAAAACGCTTTAGCTGATGCCTTGTATATTGTACAACTCCATAGTACAATTCCCAAAAGAGCGATGTAAAACCTGATTTTATAGGCATAAGAAAATGGATCTCTTTTCCGCTCTCAATTTCAGCCCGGAGATTTTCGCCGTGTACGAGACATCCAGAATAGTGGGAAAGTAATGCAAAACAGGGTTTTCGATTTTTGTTTTCTCTTAGGAGAGATACTTACAGCTTAAACATTCACTTATGCTCCTTACCCTCTTACATCTTTCATCTGCACCTAACTTAAACTAAAGCTGCAGTTCCACTAGACTGAAAGCTCTCGTCTGCGGTCGCGTTTGCTCTAACACACTTGAGTCGTGTTAAGAGGGGAGCATCGACCTCTAAGTCGCGGGATACATATTTCTTTCTTTTCATGCCAGACTTGGCCTGCATGATAGAGGTAAGGGTCACACTTTTGAGCGAATTCCTATGATCTATTTTCACGTCTTTCAACGTAGAAAAGAACCACTCTACAACTGCGTTCGAAAACGGCAAGGTCAAAAGATACTGCACAACCCCCACTATGTTGGGGAATCTCTGCGTACCATTTGGCGTCTTCAAAGAAGCCATATGGAGCCAGAAATCACAGACGTCTTGCACATCTGGAAGATCAAAGATCAGTAGACTCCGCCATTCTTCTATAATTTTTCGTGCATCCCACGATGGTGCCTTATACCGCTGAAGGATCTTTTGGAGGAGAGTGACAGCACCGATATTCAAAGCTTTCACAGTATTTCGCGCAATGTAAACAGTTCATCTTCAAATGAAAATCGCTGCTTGATTCGCTTCACCGCCTCTACATACAACTTCCGAGCACATGCATAGATGACTTTCACTTCACGTTCATCTGCTTTTGTACTCGGGTCTGATTGGAAGGTCTGAAGAGACTCGTGAGCTGCAACTCCCAAGCACACATCTTCCACTGCAAGGTATTCAGTTGTGTTGTCGGGGTCAAGATTCAAAGGCGAGGTTGATCTGACGTAGCTGGTCTTCATGGAATTCATGACCAGTTTTCTCAAGAGTATCTCCACCTCTAATTTTATTTTGTGGAACAGCGGTTTTTCACTTTGGAAAAGAAAATTGAAATCTGTAAACAGCTCTAGTACATAGAGCTGGAACTCAAGCTGAATCCGAAGCAGTGGATTCTTTAGGGCTTGCCATGCCCTGTCGTTTGCGTGAGCGGGATCTTCAGCTACTACTAACTGAAAGTAGCTACAAAGTGCATCCCAATTCTGCAATAGTCGCTGAACGCACATCCGAAGTGATAGCCAGCCTGTCTGACCTGGGGCAAGCACGTTCAGGACTGGGGTGTCAGTAAATAGCTGATGTAGTTCAAACTCAGAGCGCCTTTTGGCACTCATGTTAGAGTGATCGTATACAGTCCGATATAGACCTTCCAGTTGCTTTGGAAATTGTTTGCAAGCATAAGAAGCCACCAAATGAATGGAATAGCTGCTGCACTTGACAGACATCACAGATGGGAATTTTTCTTTGATTCGGCTGACAACGGAGTTCTCACACCCAAACATAGTATTGCAAGTGTCTGCACAGAACCCAACCCAGTTCTCCGTAGGTATTTTTTTATCTTCAAGAACTTTGCATAGCATATTGAAAATAGTTTCCGCCTTCCCGTCGGAAAACTCAACCATATCTAGAAGGTCGACTTCTACTTCAAAATCCTTTTTGCAGAATAAAACTGCAATTGCAAGTTGTTTTTTTACTGCCACATCAGTTGTCTCATCAATAATGATAGAAAAAGGCGTCAATCTCAACTGATCACACAGAACTTCATTGTAGTACGGTCCTAATGCCTGTCTGATCACATTTGTTACATTTCGCTTGCCCAGACTAATTTTTTCAACAACAGCCTTGTGTGGCAAACTTTTCAGAAAAGGTACAAGAGTTTCTATAAATGATAAAGGCAGATTGTTTTCTACAATGAAAGCAGCCAACTTGGCCTTTAGGCTTTCTTCTTCGTTTTTGTCTGTAGTAAGGACATGATCAATCCTTGCAGTGAGCTTTCTTGAAGCCTCTAATTTCCTTACACTTTCACTGTGCTTCGAACTCTTTGCAAGTTTTCGGAGTTCGGATTTACCACAACACAAGGACTGACTGCAGTGCGAACAGAAAGCCTTTTCTTCAGAAGACTTGTCCTTTGCAAGCCACCCTTTAAATTCAGGGACATTCAGCCAGTTCAATTTGGCTTTTTTCCTCTGAGCCTTATTTCTTGGGAAGGATCTTTTTTCTTCTCCCTTTCTTTTCCGCCTTTCTTCCCCACTAAGATATTCAATGTCAGTTTCAGAAGATGATGAGCTGTCCGACATGATGGTACTTCCTGCAAGCAGACTTGATAAGTAAAATGTAAAAAGTTTATTACAGCAATCGATCTATAAAGTATGCTTCACTTCAAAAACAAAGAAATTCACTGTCTCTTAACTGTTGAAAGCTGCTCTTCTTAAATCAGAATGCCATTTTAACGGAGATATTAGCAAAAGATGAACCTGTGAAGCACATTTTATAATTTTGCAGATGATATTGAACTAATCTAGTAAATTATAAGTTTGATGTTTTCAATACAGTTTTCCTGAATAATTTTAGCTTTCTTTATCTAAATAGTAAAAAAAAAGAAAAGAAAAAACGAATGTGAATTATATAGCCTATGACACTTTTTGATATATTAAAACAAAACTAATCTATGACACAGGCTACACCAACCTGAAAAAGCCTGTGTAAATCTACTGTACGATAGTCAGAGTAGCCTTAAAGGAAATTGAAACCCTCTTGACCTTTTAAACCTTCATTGTAGGATACCCTAGTTACAGCCAGTCAGGAACTCTACTCTTTTGAGACTATCGCGCAATAAAGCCATCTTTGGCTAATAAGTGGATATGCTACTACTTAGTGAATGCCCAAAACGAGATAGAGTCCCGAGAGAGCTAATTTCCACTCAGGAGAAGATCTACCAATTTTTCTCCTAAGTGGAAGTTAGCTGTGCTTGGGAATAATTTCACTTTGAGCATTACTGACAAGAGACAGATTCTCTCCATTAGAGGAAGTTGCCTGGGCTGGGTGATGATCGCAAAATAGTAGAGTTCCTGACTGGTTAGCTATAGCCTACTGCTCAGAGAAACTCTTTTTTTCTCCTTCCATACCCCGGTTCCAGACACATGCAGCCACAGCAGGGTACATGTAGGCTACATGTAGGCTATCCTGCTTGGTGCAGAATCCATTTATTCTGTCCTGAGTGGCCATAGTGCTGTTCAGGATAGCTACGATGGTTCAAGTGCGCTTCGCAGATAAGTTCTGGACAAATTCTGGGTAATTTCTCTGTTAGAATTAAACTTGACTTCAAGAAGAGTGCCATAATTACTAGTCTTTTACCGATCTACATACCTAGACCCACACCCAACTTGCATTCTTCTTTTCAGTAGACCATTTTGAGACATTAAAACATTCTGAACCTGTGCAGCACATGGTGTCACTAAACCATGGTGGCCTAGCTCTCCTGTAGGCTACTATGTTGGCAATAGACTTTCTAATCTTATACTGGCATTGGAAAAAAGTCTCACCTTAACTTTCCTCAGATCTCGAAATTAACTGAAATATCAAAGCAGATTGAAGCAAAGCATGTGCAAATTTTCCAAAATTGTACCTTGTCAAACTGTCGCCACTAACGCTAATGACGTTCCGAAAATCCCTAACAGAATTGGCCTTCTAATTTTACTAGTTTGAAAATCCTTTTTTATTGGAGTTGGAGAATCCAGTAATCTAGAAAAATACACAAATCCGAAAAATATCCGTTTTTTACTGAAAATCCGACAAAATTCCGAAGTCCGACACGATATTTTTTTGTCCGACAAGAGGGCCGAAAATCCGACAATGTCGGAAAAATCCGACATAGTGGAAGACTGATACGATACGGGATCAAAACTCCGCACTGGCGTTTTTCTCTCTTTTTTTATGCGAAGAATGTGGAATCGAAGAACTGAATGTGTACATTTATTAAAAAGTAGCAAACAAAGTATTATTTTAATCAATCAGACTGGGGTATACATTTGTTCCTGGGTGAAGAAATTTTGATAGATAATCCAAAATTGTTTAACTTTGATCATAAGATGTAGCTTACACACCTTTGCTTAGAATGATTTTATGTAAAGGAAATAAATTTGTAACTAATAGCTAATCCATTAACTCCAATTGATAGACATTGAAAGAAAATCCGTGACACATCCATGTGATCAAGAAGCTACTTCTGCTACTACTAACAACTCACAGCAGCACCAAGCCGCCTGAGGCCAACACGGCTATGTATGCTCCTTCTTCATTCCAATCTACTCAAAGCCTCCCTCTTTACACTCTCCCAAGAAGAAAGTTATAGTGTAATTCTTTCTATTCTGCAGTACTTCTCAGAAATCTTTTACTGATAATACACAGCTGAACCCCTCAAATAGTTGTGGATTAATCCTATATAATTCTTACGAATAATTGTCAACCAACATATATTTGCGGAAAGGTTTGAACGAGGTAAAATGTTCAATGCTAAATTTTTAGCAAAAACTCACTTGGCCCATTTTTGTATTGTCAACAATTTAGAAAACAAATATTTGTCAGGTTTATAGGGTATTTTTAAGAGAAAGCAAGAAACGAGCCAGAATTCACAAAAGGAATAATTTTTCCTGGTCAAGTCAGTAACAAAGTTAAGCCTTAAAATGAAGAAAAACTGCTGTTTCTCGGCATATTCAACATAGGCAATCTGAATCAACATAGGTGTATCTATAAAGCTTACGCGAATGAACTGACCAACGATAGTAGGCTACTCACATTTTGTAGGATAAAGGAAAAATAATGCTTTGCATAAGACGTTTGAGAAAGAGAGAAAAGAGAGAAGAGAGACGGAGAGATAAAGAGAGGCAAGAGAGAAATAGACAGATAAAGAGAACAAAAAACACAGCCAATAGCTTAATAAGCTAGTAATATTAATAGTAACCTAAACATGACACAAGTATTTAAAAAAATATATTCTATTTCCATATACCAACATAATTAAATAAGAAAAGGAAATACCATATACATAGGTGATCCACAGAGGGTAGCAGCCATCACACCATCACTAAGAAACCTTGCAAATCCGAAATCAGCTGGAAGAATAAAGATAGATTAGAAGACATGAATGAATAAACGATAAGGTATCCACCCCCCAATCTCTAAAAAAATGCACGTAAGTAAAAATTTCCTCTAACCAATTGTAAAAGTTACCTTTATCTGTGGGTTTATAATGGATCTGGCATGATTTGGAAAATTACCTGCCAACTGGAGGAAACAATCTCAAACTGTTAGCCTAAAAACAACCTCTCGGAAGAATGCTTAGACATTACCCTGCCCCCGCAAAATTGGCTGCATACACCTATGATACAAGATATGCAAGTGTTATCAAGCAGCCTTGAAAAGGTATAGTCATCAGAACAAATTTTCCTCATGAGGGGGCAAGGCTGTAGGATAAGGCTTTGTTATATTGATTTATTATATCCAGAGCTGGTTAGTTGTTGAAAGTACAGAGGGATTCTTTTTTGTATATGAACCTGACTGTCACTCCTATGACGCTTTTCAACAAAAACTTCTTCAAAGCCAAGATATTCGTTAACACATTTTATGAAATCAATTCAAGAAATATCTGTTAATAGGTTACCCCCCCCCCCCCCAAGGAAAAGATAACTTAGATCAAACAGAAATAGTCTTGTAATAAGACAAACTTAATACGAATAGGAAATACCATGAATGAATAGAAGATACCTAAAACACACGTAAACTAAAATTAGTAGTCAAGTCTATGATTGCTGCAGCTCGTCCAATTTCAAGCAGATCTGGGAACTTCCACACAGAAGGCACAAGGGGCTTAAAAATACAGTAAAATTCTTAAAATCTGCCCTTTCAGTTCAACTGCCGTATGGTTTTTGCCCTATAATTTTAAAGTAGATTCAAGCAATTTCCTGATAACGAATGGGAAGGAGCCTCTTTAAGTCATCATTCTCATATTCAATTAGCTCAAGATGATTGCCCCAAAATGTTCAAGTATAAGTTTTAAAATAAACTTCCTGTCTTTCTAATGAAAACGTGGTAATGGAGTGGTAATAGGTTGTGTGGGCCACGGGCCCAGTTTGTGCCTCTAACTATACAGATTAAAATATTTGGTTGATTTAGGTTCGAACAAGTATTGGACCTGACTGCTAAAAAGTCGGCAGTTGGATGATCTGTTTGGAACCAAAATTTCATAATCTGTACGATGTTTTCGTGCGACGGTTAAAACAGAAAAAGCAATTATTCGGTGAAGCTCTTCTTACCAAACAAACTTTCCTAACCTAGGGATTGTGTACCAGATCCAACAATAATTTGCGAATAAATCAATACACGATAGCTGCCAATTTTGAAAATGAAGAATTACCATCTCCACAAAAGTGGGTAGGGCCACTCTCCCTTTCCACACTTTTAATTGCTAGATACTTCTCTTTGCCGGCCTACGCAATGAACCTGCTCTGTGTTTTCTTATTCTACTATGATCAACCAGGACGTGAGAACTTACTTAGCGGTAGCCTACTCCCGAATTTTAGCAAATACCCGTATTATATCTGTTCAAAGTCCATTAAAAAAAATTTTGTACCTTACCTAAAAAAGAAGGGATTGGGGCAAATTTTGATTAAAAATCACAGGAGAATTTTGGCCCCTCCGGAAATGTTGTTACAAAACATAATAAATATAGCACATAAAAATTAGGAAAACTACCGCTAAAGAGCGTATTTTGATAGAAGGGAATTTTCCTCACACTTGCCACTTTTCAGAGGATACAAAATTTCAGAGGATACTTTCTTGACCAAAAAGTTGAGCAACGTGTGAAAATGTAAGAAAGATAGCTATGTTTGACTAAAAATCTGTTTTTAAAGCTTATGATTGTATTACTGGTCAGGCAAGCATAAAAAAGAGGGACCCACCATCTTTGTAATGTCAAATATTTTACGAACATCATTAATTTGTCTTAATTTCATTAATTTGTCTTATTTTTCATTAATTTGTCTTATTTTTCATTAATTTGTCTTATTTTTCATTAATCTGTCTTATTTTTCATTAATTTGTCTTATTTTTCATTAATTTGTTTTGTTTTTCATATGCTTCGTTTGCTCAACATGATTTTTCAAATTACTTAGCCACCCCCACCCCTTACATAAGACAGATTCCTGATTAGAAACTTCTGATTGTTTAATGTGAAAGCTACACGTAGGCTTAAAAAAAGCTAACGCAGAAACAGTATCATACCATTGAGCAGGACCCTCTAAGAGGAGAGAACCAGGAGTAAAAAAAAAAAAAAAAAAAAAAAAAAAAAAAACCATGCCTCTTCTCATACACAATCGCACGACCGTCGGGTAACTCATAAGTCAGTTTTGGGATTGTGTTCACACTAGCCAGTCTCATAAGCCAGCCTAGCATTTCATTAACACTTGCATTTGGCATTTTCTTGAAGCTAAAGAACATCTTATGGCAAAACACCTCTTATGTGAAACAAATTTAGTATAGCCAATAGTTCCAAATTTTAATAGAACATTCAGTTCTTGTGTTCTCAAGATGTCTTCATTTTCAAGATACAAGATTATTTATTAAAAAGACACGAACAAAAACTTTCCGCCAGATCTTCCGCCAAAAGCCAAAATGGTCTGGAACGCAGAGGACCACAAACAACAATTAGACAAAAACTACTTAAAAAGAATAACAAGGGCGCAAGGGCGTAGTAGATTCAAAATTATCTAAAAGAGTGAACTAGTGGAACAGGAAAAAAAACTAACGAATTTATTTAAGCAACCTTTTATTGACCTTTCGAGGACCCCAAGGTAGTAGCATTGTCTTGGCACTGAAAGGTCGTGAGTTCTATGCCATACTGCACGTATACAGAGGATAAAACACGACACCATGGGAGGTTTTTGAAACAAGAAATAAATATGGATTACGTTGAGTTGGAAGATTGGAAGTAGAGCAGAATTGAAGCTTGATGACAGAAGAAGATAGAAGTAGACCGCAAAGGTACTTGAATTTGTGATTCCACGCTAAATGGATAAAAAAAACAAAAAAAAAACAATAGGCCATCTTACCAATTTTCAACTTGATTTCAAGAGGTTGAGGCAGAGTTCGTGACTGCGTAGTATGACTGAGTAGGATATTCTGAGGTTTCAGGTCTCGATGCACAATCCCCTTACCATTGAGTGCCTTCATAGCATCAGCTGAAAAAGAAAAGTTTTGAATATAAAAAGAACAATGGGAAAAACACATATTTGCTCAAACTAACGAGCTTCCTGGAGACATTTTTCTTCAAAAAGAAACTAAAAACCAGCACGTTTTGAATCATAAGGCACTAGTCGAAGCTGGCTCATATGCAAGGATTAATTTTAGGGCATTGCAATATTTTAAGGGGGGTCAAATACATCAAAACAACAGAAAAGCAAACTATATGAAAATTTGAGAAAATCATGAGATCTGAAGGGAAGAGGTCAAGGTTGTGGGCCCAAAGCATACCCGCTTCCCTCCATATCTACCTGAGTCAGTGAGAATGATTTGGAAGCATTTTGCGAGAGTTTAATAGTCTATTAAGTTACTTGCGGTTTTAGGGCTACATGAAATTTCGAGTTTCTAGCCTTAATAATGTAGCAACTAATTCAATAAACACCCAAACAGAAACTCAAGTGTTATATATTTGCATAACAAATGAATTGTAACTCAGAATCTTTATGTAGTCTACAAACAAATAAAGGACCACGGGTTATTTACTGATTAAATACGTTACAACGGATTATGTACTTTGATAAAAGTATTCCTTTTTGTAATTAATTTTGAGAAACATTTCCCAAAAAATCGCCAAGAGAAAGACCCTCAAAAACCCTCATTAAAACCTAAAAAGAGCAGAAATATTCATGTAGTGACTCAAATCTAAAACGAACAAAAATTTAAGTGAATAATCACATTAAAGACAAAAGATAACATACTGCTTTGGATAAATAGATAAATCCTAAAACCAAACATAATTACAATGAAAATAAGGTCGAACTTTAAAACGAACAGAAAAGACCACGAATAATAGTAAGGCTACCACCCCCCCCCCTCTAGACCTCCTACAGGGAAGAACATCATTCGTGCTTTGATGAAAACTAATCATATTTCGAGCAGTAGGCCTATTTCATTTTTGTTTGTCATACAGCACTAACAACAAAATATTCTCACAAGGCTAATCAAAATTTACAAATAATAAGAGGTAGGGCTACTGCAAATAGGAGTCGGACAACTGCCTCACCCTCTCAAACCCTCCAAGGAACTTATGTGTCATTTACACTTCACTGAAAGTGACATATATTTTGAACAGTGGGGTGTTGTTTAAACATTGTTCTTTTCTTTCAACAACAACAACAACAAAAAACTCCATAATAATCAAGATTGCAAGAGGAAGTAGACTGCTGGTCTAAAATTTACTGATACTAATTCGCGAGTTCTCAGCATTTTTTTAAAATTATTATTATTATCATTCATCCATGTTATAATGGCAAAAGCACAACTGTTTAAATACGTTTTGTTTTCAGCAAAGCACAAATGACACTCTAGCCCAGGGCTGGCCAACCCGCGGACCGCATGCGGCCCGCCAGAAAAATTTTTGCGGCCAACGAGATTAATCACACTTTTATATTATGCGCCCTCATGATGCGCACACATCTTGGAACATCACAGATTCGATGTTTCACTCTTAACAATGTTGTTTATCGATGTATATAGTAGATACATAAGCGTCAGGTTTGTGCATTTTATGGTAAAAACATGAAATTTGGCAGACATGTGCAGAAAAATATGGGAATCTGACTGGGGGGGGGGGAGAACCACATTTTCCGACGCAATTATCGTGCCTTTTTGCATTTTTCCGCGCGGGATAAAATAGCTGACTTTCAGAGTGGGAAATTTTTCCGATCGTAGGGTCGTTTCTGACTAATTTGTCTCTCCTGATCCTAAAAATGTGCTTACTTTTTCGTCCGACTCTTGGTTACTGAGTTATCATCATTTTTATCACTACGCTCCATGCACTTCTGAGTAATTTCCGCTTTGTATTTTTCATCGTAATCGCATAGAAACTGGTGAACATGTTACGGAAAATGTGAAGAATTGACTAAATCGCAAATTCAAATCTGTCTTCGCGGTTCCGGGCTACTTTGCATTTTTCCACGCGAAGAAAAAAAACACGAATTTTGAGAAAAAGCGACGACCGAGTTAAGATCACTTTTCTGACTAATTCGAGTCTCTCGATTCCAAAAAGGTGGTTATTTTTGCAATCAGATTCTTGGTTCAGAATTTACCAGTTTCCACGGTTTCTATGCCATATTCTAACAAGAAGTCATATCCTCCCTATAACATTCCGAAGGAGATCATACGTTTTTGACTGTAAGTAATTAATTACCGTTCCAGATCTCCTCAAAAAGCTTTCGGTAAAAAGATCATTTACTCAACTCAAACAGCTTGACTTAAGGAACTCCGGACGTAAGAAGCATACTATTACTCGTATGATGATAAAATGTAGAAAACTAAACCACTTCAGGTATTTAAAAATAGTTAAACAATCACATGGATCATAGGAATAATTAAATAAAAAACACAAGTTTTTTTAACTGAAAGTAAGGAACGACGTTAAAATTTAAAACGACAGAAATTATTCCGTATATGAAAGGGGCTGTCCCCTCCTCGACGACTCGCTCTTTACGCTAAAGTTTTTTATTGTTTAAAAAAAGAGTTGTGAGAAAGTCAAACTTTAGCGTAAAGTGCGAGGTAACCTTACTTACAGTTCGTTACCACGAACTGCTTGAAATACCCGATTTCGACTTGTTTCATCATAAACATTGCTAAAAAAAAAAAAGAAAATGAGAGTCTCACGGACAGGATACAGGTCGAAATTGGCTTCTGACAATTAAAGCTACAAAAAGCGCACTCCTGATTGTACTGATTATCACAAACTCTGCACGAACAGAGATCTGTGCATTTAAGGGAAGCTTTTGCACATTTGCACCTTTTTTTACACTTTGTTTTACAGTCTCATTTGAGCAGTTCTTTGCAAATTGTCGGTGCCTCAGGAAGATTAGTCCAGAAAGGCTCCCAGCTTTCGTCATGCTTCTTCCAGACGTATAAACCTGGATCCAACGGGAAAAGTTCCGGACAACACGATGATGCCCATATCTGGGCCTGCAAGTAAGCGCGTTTGGTATGCTGCTCAAGAGAAGTCGCTGTTGGGGACAGTCTTTCCATTTCGGCTGTTTTTCGTGTGAAAAGCTACTTCCGCAGACTGCTCACTTCAGAAAAGCCGCTTGATTTTTCGTAAAGAACCACGACGAATCGCTGGATGTCTAAAGTGTCAATCTAGGAACGGGCTCCTGATGTATTCAGAGTAACGAAAGTCGGAAGAATGGATTTCACAGCTTTTCAGGTCTTCCAAACACCATGCTTTCCATGAAAAGCAAAAGAAGAAGTCGTATCGCATCCAGAGAAGGCATGCAAAAAGAGAAGGCTGCGAAACCTTTCAGGTCCTAGATGATAAGTAATATCGTGAATGCGCAGTAGTTTCGTCTTTGCTCCATGCCCATAGATGACAAACAGGTTTTCAATCTGAAGCTGCTGGAACAAAGCTGTTGCAATCACAACTACATCAGAATCCTCAGTTCTGATGAATATGAAGTTATATACACACTGGGCCTAATGGAAGGCATGGAGCCGCACATGAGTGTCACCTTCTTCGTGGTAGGTAAGTGTGAGGCCTTCGCGAAAAGCGATATCGCGCGTTGGGATAACTGTCTCCAAGAGTGGCCACTGCAAATATGTCCTACATTTCCTGGACTACCAAAGTCGGCAAAAAAGGGAAGAGTCGACTCTTGCTCTCAGTTGATTTCAAAAAGTCACGCCAGTTCATAGTTTGTTCCATAGTTCATAGTTTGTTCCGTCGTCCCATTGTTACGCACACGCAAAAGCGAAAATATCATCAGGAATTTTGTCTGTGCGCAAAGTTTCAAGAAATTTGTCTGTGCGCGACTCAAATATCGCTTTTATACTTAAGGCAGAAAAGACTATTAGTTACGTGATGAGACTTTAAGTAACATCAAGAAATCACAGGAGCGGCAAAAATATAGTCTTCTTGATATTGTATGTCATGATATGAAGACATTTATAAAAGAAAACAGCACTTATTAAAGGTAAATTGTACGTTACTCATATGCTTTCTCTTTAAAAGTTACGTCCCACGTGGATTTCCTTATTTTCTTTGTTAAAGCTGCTAGCGATATGAGGTATTTCAAGTCGCGAGGTCCATTCATTCAGACCACAGTCGTCACTTGCACATTAAGGTGAACCAGAGTTTGTAATGTAGAAGTATGAAAGACAGTCTACACCCGGCGATGATGGAAGTGATGGTAACTCAGTAACGGATGGTTGTATATTAAAATTAAGCACATTTTCAGACTTAACATACTCAATTTAGCCATGAAAGATACCCTAAGCGCATCTACTACCTCAGTATACAGAAAAGAGTACGACCCGCGTTGATGAAAATGACGATAACTCGGAACTACTGATCTGATTTCAAAAGTGGGCACATGTTCAGAATCAGCAGACCTGAATCAAAATGTGGTTCTGTCCCCTGTCAGATTCTCAGTATTTTTCTACATATGTGTGCCAATTTTCGTGCTTTTACCATAAAATGCACAAACCTTATGGAAATTGGCGCTTATTTACCTAACTAATATAGCCCAAGTGTTATAGTATTATGTTATATAGCCCAAGTATTATCAATGTATCATGTTATGCAAGTAGTAATAAAAATAGTAAATTACATTGGATCCCATGCACTTGCGCATCGACAATTTAAAGGTTTTCTGAAAGAATTAGATTCTGAATGCGGTGACGTTGTGTACTTCAGTCGAGTCAGATAGTTAAGTCATGGAAGATGTTTACAGCGATTTTATCAGTTACGATAAGAAATTGATTTGCTTATGAATGACAAACGACAAAAAATGAATGACAAAAAAAGGGTCTGTGTCAGAATTAAGAAATGATGAGTCGTTATCGGATTTATGCCTTTTAGTGGATATTGTCAACAAACTCAATGAATTACATATTTCATCATGGGCAGCGCAATTGCATTGCCTAAGTAAACAACGATGTTGGCGTAATGTATAATTTTTTTTTTACATACCCGGGCAATTCGTATCAAAGGAGTTGTCGTAGAAACTTCAAAAAGGCCTCATTCGATTGAACATTGGAGTGGCTAGTGCCCTTTTTAATAGTCGAAAGTGACTGGAAGGCAACTAACACCCCTTCCACGCCCACCATTTCCCCAAACACATCCAATCAAAATTTTGAAATAGACATTTTGTTCAGCGTAGTTGATTTCCAGATAGAAAATATATTTTCAAGGAGGACATTCCCCCAGAACTCTCTGGGGAAAGGTCTTAGGTTATGCCCAGGGTGCATATATGGATTTTATAGAAGACGTTGCCGTAGAAATTTCAAAAAAATGCTCATTAGATTGGAAATTGAAAGGGCTAGTGTCCTTTTTAATAGTAGCAAGTGATTGGAGGGAAACTGGCCCCCCCCTCCCACGCCCATCATTCCCCCAAATACACCCAATCAAAATTTTGAGAAAGCCATTTTGTTCAGCGTAGTAAATTTCCAGATCGAAATATATTTTTGAGGAGGACACTCCCCCACAACCCTCAGGGCAAGGGTTTTAACTTATGCCCTGAGGGCATATAAGGTTTTTATAGAAGGCGTTGCCGTAGAAACTTCAAAACAGGCTCTTTCCATTGAAAATTCAAAGGGCTAGAGCCCTTTCTAATAGTCAAAATTGATTGGAGGGTCACTAGCCGCCCCCCCACGCCCATTATTTCCCAAAACACAGCCAATCAAAACTTTGAGATAGCCATTTTGTTCAGCGTAGTAGATTTCCAGATAGAAATATATTTTTGAGGAAGAAACTCCCCCACAACCCTCAGGACAAGGGTTTTAAGCTATGCCCTGGGGGCATATAAGAACGATGTTGGCACAATGTATTATTTTTTTTTCCTTTAGACCAGGGTACTTCGTATCGAAGAAGTTGTCGTAGGAGCCTCGAAAGGGTCTCATTCGATTGGAAATTGGAGTTGCTTGTGCCCTTTTTAAAAGTCGAAAGTAACTGGAAGGCAACTAACACCCTTTCCACGCCCACAATTTCCACAGACACATCCAATAAGAACTTTAAGATAGCCATTTTCTTCAGCGTAGTTGATTTCCAGATACAAAATGTGTTTTTGAGGAGGAAGCTGCCTCACAACCTTGAGAGCAAGGGCTGTACGTTGTGCAGTTGGAGTACATAAGGTTTTTTATAGATGATGTTATCTTAGAATCCTCAAAAAGGGCTCGTTTGTAGTAATAATCAAAGTGATTGTGCCCTTTTTAATAGTCGAAAGTGATTGGTGGAAGAGTAGACCCCCTGTCATACCCATTATTTCCGCAAACACCTCTGATATAAGTTATAAGATTAACGTTTTTTTAGACTTAGCGGAAAGTTTTTGCAATGTTATATTTGAGGATTACAACCCCCCCCAACCCTCAGGACAAGGGTTGTAAGTTATGCCCGTAAGGCATATAAGTTTTTTATAGAAAGTGTTGTCGTAGAAACTTCAAAAAGGGCTCATTCGATTGCAAATTCAAATGGCTAGTGCCCTTTATAATAGTCGAAAGTGATTGGAAGGCAACTTACACCCCTTCCACGCCCATCATTTCCCCAAACACATCCAATCAAAATTTTGAGATAGCCATTTTGTTCAGCGTAGTTGATTTCAAGACAGAAATTATGTTTTTGAGGAGGACATCCCCACCCCAACAGCCGTCAGGGCAAGGCTTGTAAGTTATGCCCTGGGGGCATATAAGTTTTTTTTATAGAAACCGTTGTCGTAGGAACTTCAAATAGAATCATTCGATTGGAAATTCAAAGGGCTAGTGCCCTTTTTAATAGTCGAAGGGCAACTAACCCTCTTCTCACGCCCACCTTTTCCCCAAACACATCCAATCAAAATTTCGAGATAGCCATTTTGTTCAACGTAGTTGAAAGTCTTTGAGGATGACACAGCCCTCATAGCCCTCAGGGCAAGGGTTGTAATTTATGCCCTGGGGGCATATAAGATGTTTATAGAAAGCGTTGCCGTAGAAACTAAAAAGGGCTACTTCGAATGGAAATTGAAAGGGCTAGTACCCTTTTTAATAGTCGAAAGTGATTGGAAGGCTTGACATTTTTATAGTAAAGATCGATTTGGGTACAATCTACTATTATTTTTTTTTCTTTTGTTTAGACCAGGGCACTTTATATCGAAGGAGTTGTCGTAGGAACTTCGAAAAGGGCTCATTCGATTGAAAATAGAAAGGGTTAATGCCCTTTTTATAGTCGAAAGTGATTGGAGGTCAACTAGTCCCCCTCCCACGCCCACCCTCCCATTTGCCCATTATGTTTAAAAACTAAATGTTGCCTTAAGATTTAATCAAAATGCACTGTGTTAATGATAGTTCCCAATAAGACATCTCAACAGTATCCCAAGAACGACTGAGGCTACTTCTGCTCTTAAAATTTAAGCAAATCAAAATAGCGTAAGTGTGTCCAAGCTATCAAAGAAAGTAAACAGATTTTGTTTTTGCGAATGGTATCACGTTTTCTATTTAAGGTCAACTAGAGGAGGTATGACACTAAATTAAACACTACTATTTGTGTCCAGATTTTTAAAAGGGTGCATGTTGTTAAAAATTTTTCTCCAGCATACAAAGAGCTGGCCAAACTATAAATTCTAAAAAAAAAACGAAAAGATTTAAAGTAATATTTTCATTTTCCCTGAAAAGACTATGTCAATATAAAACGAACAGAAATTAATTAAAAAAAACTTGTTCCACAAAATAAGTTTTTCAAGGAAAAGTAAAGAACTCCATTAAACCAAAAATGAGCAAAAATAAAATCAAATAACGCGAAACTACCACAAACGCGAAACTACCACAAATCAGAATCGATAAATAAATGAAAGCCAAAACCGAACAGAAATTATAATAAAAAACCGAGTCAAACTCAATACGAGCAGAAATTAAAATGAGTAGGGCGCAAAACCCCTATGCCTTCCCAAGGCCAGAACATAATTTGCACTTTACTGAAAAAAAACAAATGAATGTGCATTGTCAGTTTAATATACATATACGGATATTTAGTAATCAAAATGTTAATATTATTTGATTTACAAAAAAGTTATAAAAGTAAAAACATTTATATATTTTTTTTAGTTTGAATTGCTCGTTTTGAGTTTGACTTGGTTATTTATTGTAATTTCTGTTCGTTTTGGGTTTCATTTATTTATCGATGCTCATTTGTGGTAGTTTCACGTTTGGTAGATTATTTTATTTTATTTTTGCTCATTTTCGGTTTAATAGAGTTCTTTACTTTTCTTTGAAAAACTTATTTTGTGGAAAAGTTTTTTTTAAATTAATTGCGAGGAAAAGATAACCTCACAGTCGATACATTTAATCACATCAGAACATTTCAGAAGAAATTGTTGCTATTTGAATCACAATTGAAAATTAATAATGCTCACCACTTTCCATTGTTGAAAGAATTTAAGAAATGAAAATGTAACAATTATTTCAAACTTGCAGATGCTTTGAAAAGCTTATTCAATAATTTAGAGTTGGAAAAAATACAACAAAACTTTAAAATATATTCATCTCCTTTTCATGTTGAAATTGAGTCAGTCCCAGAATATCTCCAAATGGATCTGATTGACATACAGTGCAATAATGAATTAAAACGCATGTTTGAAAATTCATAACCAAAAATAGATTTTTTTTTTACATTTACGTCACAAAAGAAAAATTATCAAATTCAAGAAATTTGGCACAAAAAGTTGTTAGCGCTTTTGTTCAACTTGTACCTGCGAATCTTTTTTTTTTTTTCGAAAATGAAATTGACCAAACAGAAAACACACTCAAACATAACGGACGCTAACCTGCAACCCCGATTACGATATGCAAATACCCAAATTGAGATCGACTTGCAAAATCTAGGTGAAAAAGTGAAAAAATAATTATTGCATTAGTGAAATAAATATTTTTCTTTATTTTTATTTTTTTATTTCGTTATTTTTTATTGTTAGTATGACTTATATGCCTAGTCATTGAGTTACACATATTTATAAGCAGTAGGCTAAATATGTCACTCAGTTATATATTTCTGTATATAACTTATATAGGCCTAGTCAGTGAGTTACACATATTTATAAGTAGTAGGCTAAATATGTCACTCAGTTATATATTTCTGTATATAACTTATATAGGCCTAGTCAGTGAGTTACACATATTTATAAGTAGTAGGCTAAATATGTCACTGAGTTATATATTTCTGTATATAACTTATATAGGCCTAGTCAGTGAGTTAAACATATTTTAAGTAGTAGGCTAAATATGTCACTGAGTTATATATTTCTGTATATAACTTATATGACTAGTCAGTCAGTTACACATATTTATAAGTGGTAGGCTAAATATGTCACTCAGTTAAATATTTCTGTATATAAAATATATAAGCCTAGTCTGTGAGTTACACATATTTATAAGTAGTAGGTTAAATGTGTCACTGAGTTATATATTTCTGTATATAACTTATATAGGCCTAGTCAGTGAGTTATGTATATTTATAAGTAGTAGGTTAAATATGTCACTGAGTTATTGCCTTTGCAAAACAAAAGTGATCCGTTTATCTGGCCTCCCCCAGGCCATTCAGCATGTCCCCAGGTGGCGATAGGGGAACGCTCTACAGATATGTAGGGTACCTCCATAGGAGGCATGGACCAAGGGGGGACCTTGTCCCTGGGGGTCCATAATAGACTCTGGGGCACCCTTGCCCGGGGTCATAAATACAGGCGGAGGAGGAAGAAGGCCCCTCAAATGTACAATCAAAAGGGCCCACTTGTTTATCCACAAGTTCCATGAGTTGCAAACCTTCTCCCAGTAATGGGTTAAATTGCATGGTAATGCAGAACACCATTGCGGGAGGATCCTCTAAAGGAGGACAACTGTGGCAGGACATAAGATCCAGATCTATGGGCAATGGCCTCTGTAAAGGGCTGCCCCGACCTTTTCGAGGTACCTGCAAGACTGGGGACCTTGCGGTCAACTCTATTCCCACTTGAGGAGTGGCGACCCTCGAGGAAATTATAGCCTAGTAAACGACACAGCATTCGCACGGGATTCTGACTAATGGACAATTCTTCTGGGAATGGTATGTTTTGATGGGCGTCTTTGGGCTGAAAAACCTCTTCCTAGCTAATTTATCTATTACGGGTTGCCTCCCCGTATTAGCATAATATTTGTAGGCATGAACATATAATGATTCGTAGTTAATAGTCTTGAGATTGTCTGTGCAGGATTTCGACTCTTGTTGATAGAAGAGCATCTCCAAGTGCTGAAAACCATGTTGTGACCAAGATGGGTCCAGGATCGCACACAGCCTCCAGTCATGGAGGTCCCAGTGAGATCTTGCTGTTCGGTTCTAAACCAGCTTAAGCACTTCGACGTAGACTTGAGAAGATATGTGATCTCCGTCCTGCACTGGTCTCCGGGATCATTGCTTTTCCTGAGGCGAAAATAATTTCAATGATTTAAAGAACATGAAAATTGGAACTTAGAATGTTACGACATTAAAAAATGAATATCGTATCGACATTTTGACTGACGAATTCAGACGATTCGAGCTGGATTTATTAGGAGTTTCAGAAAATCATATCACATGGGTAGGAAGCATGAAAGTAGGTGATATAGAATTTGTTTACTCAGGCAGGAAGGATGGTTTACATAGACAGGGAGTAGGGCTCATGATTAATAAGGACGCTGCTAAGTCTTGTTTAGGCTGGGAAGGTATTAATAATAGAATACTAATTGCTCATTTTATGACTAGAAAGTTCAAGGTATCAGTTATAGTAGTATACGCCCCTGCAGAACCGACTGATGGAGATACTAGTTACTCAGATGAATTCTACTTACAGTTACAGGAGCAAATAGACAAGGTCCCAGGTAGAAATATGATGTTATTGCTGGAGGATTTTAACGCCCAGGTTGGTAGAAATAAGGATAGATGGTATCCCAGCTTAGGTAAATTTGGTGTAGGAAAAGAAAACTGTAATGGATACAGACTTTTGCAATTTTGTAGGTATAACAATCTAGTTATAACCAATACGGTGTTTGGTCATAAAATGGCCCATAAGTTTACATAGTATTCACGTGATGGTAAGACAGCAAACCTTATTGATTATGTTATAGTAAATCGAAGACTGCCAGGATCAATACAAGATACTAGGGTATATAGGAGTGCTGTTATTGATGTTAAAAGTAAAGATCACCATCTAGTAGTGTCAAGGGTTAATTTAAAGTTGAAATATCGGAAGGGTAATTACCTCCTGGGAAGTTATGATGTGAGTAGACTCCATGATGAGAATTTGAGAGAAACTTTCCAGGAACAGTTGAATACTAAACTTAAGTGTTTAAAATTTGATAATGTGGAAGATGGTTGGAATAATTTTAGAAAAATAATTTGTGAAGTTGCTGAAGGTGTATTAGGTAAGAAAGCTAGAACTGCAGCTAAGATTATTAGTGAAAAAGCTTTAAGTTTAATAGAAAGGAGAAAGGACTTGTACAAGAATTATCTGAGTGATAGATCACATGAAAACAAAAGAAATGTAAAGAAAGTGGAGAAAGCATTGAAATATGAACTAAGGAGGTGTGAGGTGGAGGCCATGGATAAAATTGCCGAGGATTTAGAAGATGCAGCTAGACGGCATAATAGTAAAATATTGTACTGGCACGTTAACAAATTGAGAGGTAGTAGTCAATCCGGACTTGTCCCAGTTAAAGATAGGAATGGGGTGGCAATTAGCGATAAGACAAAAGCTAAAGTGAGATGGGCCGAACATTTTGAGAATTTACTTAACCGAGATAGAGTTTCAGTAAAAAATATAGATGAAAATGAAAAAGTTTGTGATACCTTGGATGTGAAGGAAGTTTTGTTTTGTGAGGAGGAATTAAAAACAGTACTAAAAGGATTAAAGAATAATAAGGCTCCAGGTGCTGATAGGGTAGTAAATGAGTTTCTTAAATATGGTGGCTCTGAGGTTAGAAATAAGTTATTGGAGATTATGAATATGATTTTTGAAAAAGGGGAAGTACCTAACGATTTTAGGAAAACCTTAATTAAGCCACTTTATAAGAAAGGTGATAAAAGTGAGTGTGGTAATTATCGAGGCATTAGTCTGGTCTCTGTAGGTAGCAAATTGCTTAGTAATATGATACTTTTTAGACTGAGAGATGCCGTAGACAAAGTTTTAAGAGAAGAGCAGTGCGGTTTTAGAAAAGGTAGAGGATGTGTTGACCAAATTTTCACTCTTAGGTTAATAATTGAGAAGTGCCTAAGTTTTCAAACACCTTTGGTCCTCAGTTTTATAGATTATGAGCAAGCGTTCAATTCTGTTGATAGAAGAGCTTTAGCAAAGGTTTTATTCTTGTATGGTATACCAGACAAATACATTAAAGTGATTAGTGCTATATACGAGAATAACACTGCTTCGGTTAAGGTAGGAAATGAGGTTAGCAGCTGGTTTTGTAATAAATCAGGTGTTAAGCAGGGTTGTGTTCTATCCCCCTTTATGTGGATTATTTTAATGGACTTTGTATTAAGGAGCACAGGAAAGGCAATGGGAGACCACGGAATCAAATGAGGAGGAAAAAGTCTCCTGGACTTGGATTATGCTGATGATTTAAGCATCCTAGATGAAAGTGTGAGCAAAATGAATGAAGTTTTAGAGGTTTTGCGAGTTCAGGGTGCTAGTATTGGTTTGAAAATTAATGTTAGGAAGACCAAGTCACTAAGGCTAGGAATAAGTGAAGATGAAAACGTGACGTTGGGTAATGAAAAGATTGATCAGGTGGGCAGTTTCACTTACCTTGGTAGTATTATTAGTAAAGATGGTGGGAGCAGTGAAGATGTTAAAAATAGAATAGCCAAGGCTCAGGGTGTTTTTTCACAGTTAAAAAAAGTCTGGAAGAATAGGAAGATAAGTCTGCAAACCAAGATTAGAATCTTAGAAGCTACAGTGATGACAGTGGTCAAATATGGCTCTGAAGCATGGACGCTCCGAAAAGCGGATGAAGATTTGCTAGATGTTTTCCAGAGAAATTGCTTAAGGATTTTTCTGGGTACCCGGCTGATTGACCATATTTCAAACAATAGGCTATACGAAACATGTGGTTCAATACCGCTTTCTAGGTCTATAATGAAAAAAGGTTGAGATGGTTAGGGCATGATCTTCGGATGAAGGATGACAGATTGCCGAAGATTGTTCTTTTCGGCCAACCACCTAGGGCTAAACGGAAAGCAGGTCGTCCCCGTCTGGGTTGGGAGGACGTCATAAAGAAAGATTTAAAGGAAATGGGAATTTCGTGGGCGGGTGTAAAAAGGGAGGCTTTGAATAGATTGGGGTGGAGGAGGAGCGTGCGTAGCTGTGTTGGCCTCAGGCGGCTTGGTGCTGCGATGAGTTGTTAGTAGTAGTAGTAGTATTTTTCACGATGTGCATTTAGTATCATTATTACTATTATTATATTATCTATGTTTATATGTGAAAATAATAGTAAACATAATTACTCGTAATAGAAATTCATTATTTTTCAATTTGTCACTCCAGCCCTTAGAGAGTTTATGGGGTGTGTCCCCAATCTTACTTGTTGTAATTTCTGTTTGTTATAAGTTTACTTGATAATTCATTTTGGTTTATATTATTTTTAGGATTCATCAATAGCAGAAACTGTTATCTTTATGCTTATGTTATTATTCATTATGCGGTGGAGCAACACTACCGTACTGATTTCGTTGCTGTTTTTTTTTCGTGATCAGCGGTCTGCAGCCCCAAATTGGTGTAGATACAAACTGCAAATTTTACCTGGGTACGAGAATCGTGAAACGGGGGAAAAAATGCCAGTGAAGTTTCTAAAATTTCCAGAAGTTTTCCCAAAATATAAATCTTTTTTTCCCTCATGTTCTACATGAACTCAAAACAAAATTATCCTTGCTGGGAAGGTAAACTTTTTCAGAACAATTTTATGTCGTACTCCTGCAGAAATTTAAGCCATCTCTCTGATAACCGAAGAGCAAAAGTCCGTATTTCTTCTTGACTTCTTGGAGGTAGCTCTAGAAAATTCGCCCTCAAAGGCCGATTTTCCATTATTTGGGTTGTTTTCTGAAATTTTTGATATGATACCTCTCGTATTGCAATTCAGAAGTCCTATGATAAATATGTAATATGACATGAACTTTCTCATATACGAAATTGCTTCGTTTATACTCAGATACATTTTCCAAAATCGTCATGAGGCATTAAATTTTTGTCAACATCCTAGAAGAAACTATTTTTCTATATAAGGTAGAATTTTTTTTTCAAATGCAGATAGACAGATTTTGATCTTCCCAAAAACAAATTCCTTCCGTGACTTTTTCTAATATGTAAGTTTTCCAAAAATAAAATTTCTTCTGTGAATTTTTCTAATTTGAAGTTTTAATTTGGCAGTTTCTCTTCATTTTGTCTAAGTAAAAGATCCTAGCTTCGAAGCTAAGCTTATCTCTTCGGATACCTCGGCAAAATTTCCGTACCTCCCGAAAAATTTTAGAAATAATAACATAAATAATGATTTCGAAACACAGAAGTTCAGATTATTTTTTTGTTTTGTTTCCGATCTTGACGTTTATTATATTTTAGACGTATTATGCCTTGAAAAGTAAGCAAGAAGACTAACACTCTTCTACATCCAAAAATCAACTGTATACAAAGCAACAATTTCTAAAGTTATTATCACGCATCGGTTTCCTTGAAATCTCAGAGGTAGCTTTTCTTTAGATTAGGTAAAAAAAAATTCAACAAGGTTGGACCGATCTTAATCTTCTAAGAACTGGAACTTACGCGGTTCTCCAGAAATAAAATTTGATCTGTGACTTTCTATTTTGTAGTTTTGATTCTGCGGATTCCCAACACCTTGTAAAAAAAAAATACCCTAACTTTGAAGCTTAACTTTTTAGCAATCAAATAACTTCAAATACAGATTTTTGGGAAACAATATCAGAAATACTGTTTTCAAAACAGAAGTTCTAATTTTTTTCTAAAATATTCGGTCTTGAGGTTTATTATATTTTAGAGATTTAATACCATTAAAAGCAAGTAAGAAAACATGCACTCTTCTATATCCAAAAAACAACCGTACACTAAGAAATAGAAATTTACATAATAGATTGTTTCACAGATGTTAATAAAGGAACGATATATTAACTAAGTAAGTGTTAATTAAGTACGCAGTAACAACATACAAAATGATTACTTACCCAATTGTCGCAGAAACATCCGAATTGTATCTTCACTTAAAGTTCCTTTGGCTAAAAAAAAATAAATACTATTCAATTTAAATTCGATAGGTGGCACGAGGAAACTATCCTGAGTAACCTATAAGAAGAAAAGGAAAAAGCAGAAAGCCTCGGATCACGATGGGATAAGATTAAAAGATAATATTTTGGGAGAAAAGACATTGGGAGGTGGCCAAAACAGAAGCATTAAACAGAGTGGGGTGGGGGAATTCTTATGTGAATACTTTATTTAGTTTGAGAAGTTGTAAATACGCAAAAAGACAATAGGTATAACCAAAATAAAAATGAAACCGAAAATTGGAAAAGATCAACGAGCAGTTTCAGCTTTATCGATTTCTAAAATCAGATCAGAGGCAACGCTATAGCGTTGCCTATAGTAAAGGCCATACGGCTCCAATGTTTTATTATTATTTATTTATTTAGTTTTTCCCAGAGGCACTTCAAATGGAAGGGGTCGTTGTAGAAACTTCAAAGGGGGCTCATTCGATTGGAAATCGAGAGTTATAGTGCCCTTTTTAATGGTCAAAAGTGATTGGAGGGTAACTAGCCCCCCCAACGCCCATCATTCCCCCAAACACATCCAATCAAAATTTTGAGATAGCCATTACGTTCAGCGTAGTTGATTTCCAGACAGAAAATATGTTTTTGAGGAGGACACTCCCCCAAAAACCTCAGGGCAAGGATTTCAAGTTATGCCCGGGGGCATATAAGAACGATGTTGGCACAATGTATTATTTATTATTATTTTTTTTCCTTTAGAACAGGGCACTTCGTATCGAAGAAGTTGTCGTAGAAACTTCGAAAAAGGCTCATTCAATTGGAAATTGGAGTGGATTTTGCCACTTTTTAATAGTGAAAAGTGAATGGAAGGTATATCGTATCCCTTCTACACACACCAGTTCCCAAAACAAATCCAATCGTAATTTTGAGATGATTACTTTATTCAGTGTAGTTAATTTCCAGATAGAAATTATGTTAACGAGGAGGACACTCCCCCACAGCCCTCATGATAAGGGTTGTAAGTTATGCCCTGGGGCATATAAGGTGTTTTATAGAATGTGTTGTCGTAGAAGCTTCAAAAAAGGCTTATTCGATTGGAAATTCAAAGGGCTAGTGCCCTTTTTAATAGTCAAAAGTGATTGGAGGGCAACTAACCCCTCTTACACGCCCACCTTTTTCCCAAACACATCCAGTCAAAATTTTGAGATAATCATTTTATTCAACTTAGTTTTAAGTTCTGGAAATTAGGTCTTTGAGGATAACAACCCCCCCAGAGCCCTCAGGGCAAGGGCTGTGAGTTATGCCCTGGGGGCATATAAGGTTTTGTATAGAAAGAGTTGTCATAGAAACTTCAGAAAGGGCTCATTCGATTGGAAAATTAAATGGCTAGTTCCCTTTTTAATAGTCGAAAGTGATTCTAAGGCAACCCCTTCCACGGCCACCATTTCCCCAAACACATCCAATCAAAATTTTGATATGGCCATTTTGTTCAACGTAGTTGAAAGTTCTGGAAATTATATGGTTGAGCAGGACACCCCCCCCCCCCGGTTGAGCAGGGCCCAGGGGCAGGCGTTATAAGTTATGCCCTGGGGGCATATATGGGTCTTATGGAAGGGATCCTCGTATTGACTTCAAAGAGGGCTCATTTGATTGGAAATTCTAGTTCACTTTTTAAGAGTCAAGAGATTGGAGGGCACCTAGCCCCCCCCCCTCCACGCCCTTTTTTCCTCCAATCCATCCGATAAGAACTTTGAGATAGCCTTTTTTTTAAATAGTTCAAAGACCATATAACGAAAACTCCGGGGTCGACAAAGCCCCCCAGGGCCCTGGGTCAGGTGTTGTAAGTTATGCCCTGGGGGAATTTATGGTTCTTATTGAAGAGATGCTCGTAAAAACTTCAGAGATGGCTCCTTTGATTGAAAATTGAAAGTTATAGTTCAGTTTTTTAGAGTCAAATGAGATTGGAGGGCAACTAGCCCTCCCCCCACCCCACGCCCCTTTTTCCTCAAATGCATCCAATAAAAATTTTTAGATAGCCATTAAGTTAAAAATTGCTCAAAGTCAGATAACAAAAAACTCAGGTGTCGTCACACACCCCCCCCGGGCCCTGGGGCAGGCGTTGTAAGCCTTGTATGTATATACGGAATATTCTTCGTATGAAAGGGATGCTCGTATAAACTTCAGAGAGGGCTCATTTGATTGGAAATTGAAAGTTTGAGCTAACTTTTGAATAGTCAAAAGAGATCCGAGGGCAACTAGCCCCCCCCCCCCCATCACGGCTTCTTTTTCCAAACCCATTTGATGAAAATTTTGAGACAGATATTTTTTCAAAAATAGTTCAAAGGTTAGATAAGAAAAACTCTAGTGTCAACACAACCCCCCAGGGTCCAGGGAAAGGCGTTCTTAGTTACGCCCTAAGGGTATGTATGGTTCTCATGAAAGGGATGCTCGTATAAACTTCTGAAGGAGCTCATTTGATTGGAAATTGAAAGTTCTAGTTAACTTTTTAACAGTCAAGAGAGCTAAGGGCAGCTAGCTCCCCCTCGCGCTCTTTTTTCCCCAAACCCATCCGCTACAAATTTTGAGATAGCCAGTTTTTTGGAAGTTATTCAAAAATTAGATAACAAAAACTCCCCCCGGGGCTCAGGGGATAGGCGTTGTAAGTGTTGTCCTGGGGGCGTATATGATTCTTATGAAAGGAATGCTCGTATAAACTTCAGAGGGGGCTCATTTGATTGGAAATCGAAACTTCTAGTTCAATTTTTTAGAGTCAAAAGATATCTGAGGGGAATTAGCCCTCCCCCCCACACACTCTTTTTTCCCCAAGCTCATCCGATAAAATTTTTATAATAGCCATTTCATTAAAAATAGTTCAAAGGTCCAGTGCGCAGAAATTCGGTGCGGATGGAGCCTTACAGGGCCCGGAGTCCGGCGTTATGAGCAATGCTCTTCTGGCATTCATAGTTCCTATTGAATGGAGACTGGTTTAAGAATCAGAGGGAACTCATTTTTTTTGAAATGAAAATTTCTTCTTCACTTTTTAAGAGTCAAAACATATCGGAGGGTGGCTAGCCCCCCCCCCCTCCTCCACCCCCTAAATGCATCAGATAAAAATTTTGAGATAGACATTTTGTTAAAAATAGTTCCAAGTTCTATTAACAAAAAACTGTGGTGTTGATACAGCCCCCCTGATCCCGGGGGTCGGTGCTGTAAGTTATTCCCGAGGGTCATATCTGTTGTAATGGAAGAGATGCTTGTATAAAATTCCTAGAAGGCTCATTTGATTGGAAATTGAAAGTTGTAATTCACTTTTTAAGAGTCAAAAGTGGTTGGAGGGCATCTAGCCTCCCCCCAAACTCCATTTATTTTTTCCCCAGAGGCACTTCATATAGAAGCGGTTGTCGTATGTACTTCAAAGGGGGCTCATTGAATTGGAAATCGAGAGTTCTAGTGCCCTTTTTAAGAGTCAAAAGTGATCGGAGGGCAACTGGACCTCCCAAGTCCTTTTTCCCCAAATACATCTGATAAAAATTTGAGGTAGCTATTTTGGTAATAATAATTCAAAGATCATATAACAAAAACTCCTTTACGCATGCCCATTTCGTAAAAAATAGTTCAAAGGTCAGATAAGAAAAACTCCTGTGTCGACACAACCCCGTCAGGGCCCGGGGCAGGCGTTGTAAGTATTGCTCTGGGGGCATATTCGGTTCTTATGGAAGGTATGCTCGTATAAACTTTGGAGGGCTCATATAATTGGAAATTGAAAGTTCTTGTTCACTTTTTAAGAGTCAAAAGAGATCGGAGGGCAACTAGCCCCCCTCTCCAAGCCCTATTTTCCTCAAACCCATCCGACAAGAACTTTAAGAGAGCCATATTTTCCAAATGGTTTAATGGTCAGATAACAAAAACTCTAGTGTTAACACATCCCCCCAGTGCCCGGAGGGCAGGCATTGTAAGCTATGCCCTGGGGCCGTATGTGGTTCTTATGAAAGGGATGCTCGTATAAACTTCACAAAGGGTTCATTTGAATGGAAATTAAAACTTTTAGTTCATTTTCTCAGAGTGAAAAAAGATCCGAGGGCAACTAGCCCCTCCACGCCTTTGGGTGTATCGGATGGATAAGCCCATCCAATAAAAATTTGAGGTGACCATTTTGTTAAAAATATTTCAACCATAAGATATTAAAACTCCGGGGTCGACCCCCCCCCCAACCAGGGCCCAGGGACAAGCGTTGTAAGTTTTACTCTGGAGATATATATGGTTCTTATAGAAGGGATACTCGTATAAACTTCAGAGAGGGCTCATTTGATTGAAAATAGAAATCTCTAGTTCACTTTTAAGAGTCAAAAGAGAACGAAGGTTGATTAGCCCCCCACACCTTTTTCCCCCAAACCCATCCGATAGTAGAAAGGGTGGTACCAGCGCGACGGGGCACATGTGCTGCCATCTACAATTGAGTCTAACGCCGACAGTACATAATTTATGCATGTTTTTATGGTTTTTGTCACTGAGAATGAAAAAACAGGATTTTTCTCACTTTGATGTATTTTCATGGTTTCGTTCTGTTTGATTGTTAAGATACAGAGGGGAATGCATATGGCTTCACTTAGGGGAAGTGATGTATTGATCTAGGACTAAAGTAGGAACTGAATTTCCGAGAACTGGATTTACATAATCGAGGGGAATTATTGATTTACGAAAGGTGAATTAAGAAACAAATATGGCTTCTTTGATCTTAGGTCTGAGGGATAAAGGGTCTTTAGGTCAGAGAGAAAAATTAATATTCTATTTTTAAATATGGCTTCATTGATCTTTAGTGTCAGGAATTAGAAATGACATCACTTATTATCTTGGAATTATGCGAGAGTCTAAAGAGATAGAAATTCTATTTTTAAATACGGCTTCTTTGATCTTTAAGTCAGAGGGATGAATTAATATTCTATCAAAACCATAATAGTGTAGCTAGGAACACCTTTAGGACGAAGAGATTAACGCGGCAAAAGGTTTCTTAGGAATTTCAAATGTGAAAGCTTAGGTAAGCCGAAAAAAAAGGAACACGCAAAAATTACTTTTAGGGGATTATTTGGGTAAAACCGTTTTGAGACATTTTAGAAGATGATTTGGGCGAAACAATTAGACATTTTAGAAGATGACTTGACGGTGAAACTCTGTGGTCGTTATAATACACAAGTTCTATTTAAACAGTGGTGTGAGGTCTCCTACCCCAACAACTCCCCTACACCAACCCCAATGGACCCTCCTACCCCAACCCCAAAGGGCCCCCGACCCCCAAAGGCCCCCGCCCCCGGGCCCCCAAAGGCACCCCGGGCCCGCAAAGGCACCCCAGGCCCCCAAAGGCACCCCGAGCCCCCAAAGGCCCCCCGAGCCCCCAAATGCCCCCCGGCCCCATACTTTTGATTCTATTTGTTTGCATGTCTGGGTTGATGTTTGAAAGTTCAAGAATTTGTCTTTGTTGGTTTGAATGTCTAAAGTGTCTGTCATTCGCTGTTTGCATGTCTGATTCTATTTGTTTCCATGTCTGGGTTGATGTTTGCAAGTTCAAGAATTTGTCTTTGTTGGTTTGAATGTCCAAAGTGTCTGTCATTCTCTGTTTGCATGTCTGATTCTATTTGTTTGCAAGTCTGGGTTGGTGTTTGCAAGTCCAAGTATTTGTCTTTGTTGGTTTGAATGTCTAAAGTGTCCGTCTTTCTCTGCTTTTGTGTTTGATTCTATTTGTTTGCATGTCTGGGTTGGTGTTTCCATGTCCAAGAATTTGTCTTTGTTTGTTTGAATGTCTAAAGTATCTGTCTTTCTCTGTTTGTGTGTCTGATTCTATTTGTTTGCATGTCTGGGTTGGTGTTTGCAAGTCCAAGAATTTTGTCATTGTTGGTTTGAATGTCTTAAGTGTCTGTCTTTCTCTGTTTATGTGTCTGATTCTATTTGTTTCCATGTCTGGGTTGGTGTTTCCATGTCCAAGAATTTGTCTTTGTTGGTTTGAATGTCTAAAGTTTCTGTCTTTCTCTGTTTGTATATCTGATTCTATTTGTTGGCATGTCAGGGTTGGTGTTTGCATGTCCAAGAATTTGTCTTTGTTGGTTTGAATGACTAACGTGTGTGTCTTTCTCTGTTTGTGGATCTGATTCTATTTGTTGGCATGTCTGGTCTGGTGTTTGCATGTTAAAGAATCTGTCTTTGTTGATTGGAATGCCTAAAGTGTCTGTCCTTCTATGTTTTTGGGTATGATTCTATTTGTTTGCATATCTGGGCTAATTTTTGCAAGCCCAAGAATGTGCCTTTGTTGGTTTGAATGCCTAAAGTTTTTGTCTTTCTCTGTTTGCATGTCTGATTCTATTTGTTTGCATGTCTAGGTTTGATGTTTGCAATTCAAACTATTTGTCTTTGTTGGTTTGAATGTCTAAAGTGGCTGTCTTTCTCTGTTTATGTGTTTGATTCTATTTGTTTGCATGTCTGGGTTTATGTTTGCAAGTCCAAGAATTTCTCTTTTTTGGTTTGAATGTCTAAAATGACTGTCTTTCTCTGTTTGTGTGTCTGATTCTATTTGTTTGCATGTCTGGGTTGGTGTTTGCAAGTCCAAGAGTTTGTCTTTGTTGGTTTGAATGTCTAAAATGCCTGTCTTTCTCTGTTTGCATGTCTGATTCTATTTGTTTGCATGTCTGAGTTGGTGTTTGCAGGTCCAAGAATTTGTCTTTGTTGGTTAGAATGTCTAAAGTGTCTGTCTTTCTCTGTTTGTGTGTCTGATTCTATTTGTTTGCATGTCTGGGTTGGTGTTTGCAAGTCCAAGTATTTGTCTTTGTCGGTTTGAATATCTAAAGTGCCCGTCTTTCTCTGTTTGTGTGTCTGATTCTATTTGTTTGCATGTCTGGGTTGGTGTTTGCAAGTTCAAGAATTTGTCTTTGTTAGTTTGAATATCTAAAGTGTCTGTCTTTCTCTGTTTTAGTGTCTGATTCTATTTGTTTGCATGTCTGGGTTGGTGTTTACAACTCCAAGAATTTGTCTTTGTTGGTTTGAATGTCCAAGAATTTGTCTTTGTTGGTTTGAATATCTAAAGTGTCTGTCTTTCTCTGTTTGTGTGTCTGAATCTATTTGTTGGCATGTCTGGGTTGCTGTTTGCAAGTCCAAGAATTTGTCATTGATGGTTTTAATGTCTAAAGTGTCTGTATTTATCTGTTTGTGTGTCTGATTCTATCTCTTGCATGTCTGGGTTGGTGTTTGCAAGTCCAAGAATTTGTCTTTGTTGGTTTGAATGTCTAAAGTGACTGTCTTTCTCTGTTTGTGACTGATTCTATTTGTTTGCATGTCTGAGTTTGTGTTTGCAAGTCCAGAATTTATCTTTGTTGGTTTGAATGTCTAAAGTGTCTGTCTTTCTTTATTTGTGTGTCTGATTCTATTTTTTTGCATGTCTGGGTTGATGTTTGCAAGTAGAAGAATTTGTCTTTGTTGGTTTGAATGTCTAAACTGTCTGTCCTTTTTTGTTTGTGTTTCTGATTCTTTTTGTTTGCATGTCTGGGTTCATTTTTGCAAGTCCAAGTATTTGTCTTTTTTGATTTGAATTTCAAAAGTCTATTTCTTTTTATGTTTGTGTGTTTGATTCTATTTGTTTGCAGGTCTTGGTTGCTGTTTTCAATTTCAGTTATTTGTCTTTGCTGGCTTGAATGTCTAAAGTGTCTGTCTTTCTCGGTTTGTGTGTCTGATTCTATTAGTTTGCATGTCTGGGTTGGTTTTTGCAAGTCCAAGTATTTGTCTTTGATAGTTTGAATTACTAAAGTGTCTGTCATTCTCTGTTTGTGTGTCTGATTCTATTTGTTTGCATGTCTGGGTTGGTGTTTGCAAGTCCAAGAATTTGTCTTTGTTGGTTTGAATGTCTAAAGTGTCTGTCTTTCTCTGTTTATGTGTCTGATTCTATTTGGTTGCATGTCTGGGTTGGTGTTTGCAAGTCCAAGAATTTGTCTTTGATAGTTTGAATGTCTAAAGTGTCTGTCATTCTCTGTCTGTGTGTCTGTTTCTATTTGTTTGCATGTCTGGGTTGGTGAATGCAAGACTAAGAATTTTTAATTGTTGTTTAGAATGTCTAAAGTGTCAGTCCTTCATTGTTTGTGTGTATAAATCTATTTTTTTGCATGTCTGGGCTGGTGTTTGCAAGTCCAAGAATTTGTCTTTGTTGGTTTGAATGTCTGAAGTGTCTGTCTTTCTCTGTTTGTGTTTCTGATTCTATTTGTTTGCATGTCTGGGTTGGTGTTTGCAAGTCCAAGTATTTGTCTTTGTTGGTTTAAATGTCTGAAGTGTCTGTCTTTCTCTGTCTGTGTGTCTGATTCTATTTTTTTTTCATGTCTGGGTTGGTTTTTGCAAGTCCAAATATTTTTCTTTGTTGAGTTAAATGTCTAAAGTGTCTGTCTTTTTCTGTTTGTATGTCTGAATCTATTTGTTTGCATGTCTGGGTTGATGTTTGCAAGTCCAAATATTTGTCTTTGTTGGTTTGAATGTCTAAAGTGTCTGTCTTTCTCTCTTTCTGTGTCTGTTTCTGTTTGTTTACATGTCTGGGTTGATGATTGCAACTCAAAGAATTTGTCTTTCATGGTTGGGATTTCTAAACTGACTATGTTTATCCGTTTGTGTTTCTCTATCTACTTGTTTGCATGTGTGAGTTGATGATTGCAAGTCCAAGAATTTCTCTTTGTTTGTTTGAATGTCTAAAGTGTCTGTCGTTCTCTGATTGTGTGTCTGATTCTATTTGTTTGCATGTCTGGGTTGGTGTTTGCAAGTCCAAGAATTTGTCTGCATTGGCTGGAATGTCTAAGTGCCTGTCTTTCTCTGTTTGTGTGCCTGATTCTATTTGCTTGCATGTCTGGGTTGGTGTTTGCAAGTCCATGAATTTGTCTTTGTTGGTTTGAATGTCTAAAGTGTCTGTCTTTCTCTGTTTGTGTGTCTGATTCTATTTGTTTGCATGTCAGGGTTGATGTTTGCAAGTCCAAGTATTTGTCTTTCTTGGTTTGAATGTCTAAATTGTCTATGTCTTTCTGTTTGTGTGTCTGATTTTCTTTGTTTGCATGTCTGGGTTGGTGTTTGCAAGTCCAAGAATTTGTCATTGATGGTTTGAATGTCTAAAGTGTCTGTCTTTCTCTGTTTGTGGGTCTGATTTTATTTGTTTGCATGTCTGGGCTGGTTTTTGCAAGTCCAAGTATTTGTCTTTGTTGGTTTGATTATCTATAGTGTATGTCTTTCTCTGCTTGTGTGTCTGATTCTGTTTGTTTGCATGTCTGGGTTGTTGTTTGCAAGTCCATGAATTTGTCTTTGTTGGTTTGAATGTCTAAAGTGTCTGTCTTTCTCTGTTTGTGTGTCTGATTCTATTGTTAGCATGTCTGGGTTGGTGTTTGCAAGTCCAAGTATTTGTCTTTGTTGGTTTGAATGTCTAAAGTGTCTGCCCTTCACTGTTTGTGTGTCTGATTCTATTTGTTTGCATGTCTGGGTTGGTGTTTGCAAGACCAAGAATTTGTCTGTATTGGTTTGAATGTCTAAAGTGTCTGTCTTCTCTGTTTGTGTGTCTGATTCTATTTGTTTGCATGTCTGGGTTGGTGGGTGCAAGTCCATGAATTTGTCTTTGTTGGTTTGAATGACTAAAGTGTCTGTCTTTCTCTGTTTGTGTGTCTGATTCTATTTGTTTGCATGTCTGGGTTGGTGTTTGCAAGTCCAAGAATTTGTCTTTGTTGGTTTGAATATCTAAAGTGTCTGTGTTTCTCTGTTTGTGTGTCTGATTCTCTTTGTTGGCATGTCTGGGTTGGTGTTTGCAAGTCCAAGAATTTGTCATTGATGGTTTGAATGTCTAAAGTGTCTGTCTTTCTCTGTTTGTGTGTCTGATTCTATTTGTTTGCATGTCTGGGTTGGTTTTTGCAAGTCCAAGAATTTGTCTTTGTTGGTTTGATTGTCTAAAGTGTCTGTCTTTCTCTGTTTTTTTGTCTGATTCTATTTGGTTGCATGTCTGGGTTGGTGTTTGCAAGTCCAAGAATTTGTCTTTGATAGTTTGAATGACTAAAGTGTCTGTCATTCTCTGTTTGTGTGTCTGATTCTATTTGTTTGCATGTCTGGGTTGGTGTTTGCAAGTCCAAGAATTTGTCTTTGTTGGTTTGAATGTCTAAAGTGTCTGTCTTTCTCTGTTTGTGTGTCTGATTCTATTGTTGGCATGTCTGGGTTGGTTTTTGCAAGTCCAAGAATTTGTCATTGATGGTTTGAATGTCCAAAGTGTCTGTCTTTCTCTGTTTGCGTGTCTGATTCTATTTGTTTGCATGTCTTGGTTGGTGTTTGCAAGTCCAAGAATTTGTCTTTGTGGGTTTGAGTGTCTAAAGTGCCTGTCTTTTTCTGTTTGTGTGTCTGATTCTATTTTTTTGCATGTCTGGGTTGGTGTTTGCAAGTCCAAGTATTTGTATTTGTCTGCTTGTATTTCTAGAGTGCCTGTCATTCACTGTTTGTGTGTCTGATTATATTTGGTTGCATGTCTTGGTTGATGTTGGCAAGCCCAAGAATTTTTCGTTGGTGGTTTCATTCTCTATAGTATAGGTCTTTCTCTGTTTGTGTGTCTCTTACTTTTTGTTTGCATGTCTGGGTTCGTGTTTGCAAGTCCAAGTATTTGTCTTTGTTGGTTTGAATGTCTAAAGTGTCTGTCCTTCTCTGTTTGTGTGTCGGATTCTATTTGTTTGCATGTCTGGGTCACCAATCCCAGACATGCAAACAAATAGAATCAGACACACAAACAGAGAAAGACAGACACTTTAGACATTCAAACCAACAAAGAGAAATTCTTGGTCTTGCAAACACCAACCCAGACATGCAACCAAATAGAATCAGACACATAATCAGAGAAAGACAGACACTTTAGACATTCAAACCAACAAAGACAAATAGTTGGACTTGCAACCACCAACCCAAACATGCAAACAAATAGAATCAGACACACAAACAGAGAAAGACAGACACTTTAGGCATTCAAACCAACAAAGACAAATTCTTGGACTTGCAAACATTAGCCCAGACATGCAACAAAATAGAATCAGACACACAAACAGTGAATGACAGACATTTTAGACATACAGACAGACAAAGACAAATGCTTGGACTTGCAAACATTAACCCATACATGCAAACATTTATATTCGGACAAACAATCATAGAAATACAGACTCTTTAGGCATTCAAACCAACAAAGACAAATTCTTGGACTATCAAACATCAAATCAGACATGCAAAAAAATAAAATCAGATACACAAAAAGAGAAAGACAGACACTTTAGACCACTGTTTATAGAATTACCCAGTAAGTTTATCGCAGATCATTTCTGGTCTTCAGTCTCGCCGCGAACAAAAAGCTCCTCCCACATGTTTGTGCAGTTATGTATCAGTGTGTTTGCGTCAATCAATGAGAAATGGTTACAAAATGCATCATTCGTAATAGCGGGTATTCCACTTATTTTCGATTGTTTCGCGTCCAAGAGCAATCTGACTTGTCTACCCGTGAAAAAATTTTCTAATTCCGCTTATGTTTCTACGTTCTTCGGAGCACTTGCACCTCGGTCCGGGTTTTTATAATGGGTGAGATAGAGAATGATCATACTGGTTAATTCTATAAACTGTGATTTAGACATTCAAACCATCAATGACAAATTCTTGGACTTGCAAACACCAACCCAGACATGCCAACAAATAGAATCAGACACACAAACAGAGAAAGACAGATACTTTAGACATTCAAACCAACAAAGACAAATTCTTGGACTTGCAAACACCAACCCAGACATGCAAACAAATAGAATCAGACACACAAACAGAGAATGACAGACACTTTAGTCATTCAAACTATCAAAGACAAATTCTTGAACTTGCAAACACCAACTCAGAAATGCATCAAAATAGATTCAGACACATAAAACGAGAAAGAAATACACTTTGGGCATTCAAACCATCAATGACAAATACTTGGGCTTGCAATCATCAACCCACAAATGCCAACAAATAGAATCAGACACACAAACAGAGAAAGACAGACACTTTAGTCATTCAAACTATCAAAGACAAATTCTTGGACTTACAAACACCAACCCAGATATGCAAACAAATAGAATCAGACACACAAACAGAGAAAGACAGACACTTTAGACATTCAAACCAACAAAGACAAATACTTGGACTTGCAAACACCAACCCAGACCTGCAAACAAATAGAATCAAACACACAAACAGAAAAAGAAATACACTTTAGACATTCAAATCAAAAAAGACAAATACTTGGACTTGCAAAAAACAACCCAGACATGCAAAGAAAAAGAATCAGAAACACAAACAGAAAAGGACAGACACTTTAGACATTCAAACCAACAAAGACAAATTCTTGGACTTGCAAACATCAACCCAGACATGCAAAAAAATAGAATCAGACACACAAATACAGAAAGACAGACACTTTAGACATTCAAACCAACAAAGATATATTCTGGACTTGCAAACACCAACTCAGACATGCAAACAAATAGAATCAGACACACAAACAGAGAAAGACAGTCACTTTAGAAATTCAAACCAACAAAGACAAATTCTTGGACTTGCAAACACCAACCCAGACATGCAAGAAATAGAATCAGACACACAAACAGAGAAAGACAGACACTTTAGACATTCAAACCATCAAAGACAAATTCTTGGACTTGCAAACACCAACCCAGACATGCCAACAAATAGAATCAGACACACAAACAGAGAAAGACAGACACTTTAGATATTCAAACCAACAAAGACAAATTCTTGGACATTCAAACCAACAAAGACAAATTCTTGGAGTTGTAAACACCAACCCAGACATGCAAACAAATAGAATCAGACACAAAAACAGAGAAAGACAGACACTTTAGATATTCAAACTAACAAAGACAAATTCTTGAACTTGCAAACACCAACCCAGACATGCAAACAAATAGAATCAGACACACAAACAGAGAAAGACGGGCACTTTAGATATTCAAACCGACAAAGACAAATACTTGGACTTGCAAACACCAACCCAGACATGCAAACAAATAGAATCAGACACAAACAGATAAAGACAGACACTTTAGACATTCTAACCAACAAAGACAAATTCTTGGACCTGCAAACACCAACTCAGACATGCAAACAAATAGAATCAGACATGCAAACAGAGAAAGACTGGCATTTTAGACATTCAAACCAACAAAGACAAACTCTTGGACTTGCAAACACCAACCCAGACATGCAAACAAATAGAATCAGACACACAAACAGAGAAAGACAGTCATTTTAGACATTCAAACCAAAAAAGAGAAATTCTTGGACTTGCAAACATAAACCCAGACATGCAAACAAATAGAATCAAACACATAAACAGAGAAAGACAGCCACTTTAGACATTCAAACCAACAAAGACAAATAGTTGGACTTGCAAACATCAAACCTAGACATGCAAACAAATAGAATCAGACATGCAAACAGAGAAAGACAAAAACTTTAGGCATTCAAACCAACAAAGACAAATTCTTGGACTTGCAAACACCAACCCAGACATGAAAACAAATAGAATCAAACACACAAACAGAGAAGGACAGACACTTTAGGCATTCAAACCAACAAAGACAAATATTTGGACTTGCAAACACCAACCCAGACATGCAAACAAATAGAATCAGACACAGAAACAGAGAAATACAGACACTTTAGACATTCAAACCAACAAAGAGAAATTCTTGGACATGCAAACACCAACCCTGACATGCCAACAAATAGAATCAGATATACAAACAGAGAAACTCAACAAAGAAAAATATTTGGACTTGCAAAAACCAACCCAGACATGAAAAAAAAATAGAATCAGACACACAGACAGAGAAAGACAGACACTTCAGACATTCAAACCAACAAAGACAAATTCTTGGACTTGCAAACAACAATCCAGAAATTCAAACAAATATATTCATACATATAAAGCGATAAAGAAAGAGACCTTATACATTCAAACCAACAATGACAAATACATGGACTTGGAAACACAAGCCCAAACATACAGAGAAATAGAATCAGACACACGCACAGATAAATACAGAAACTTTGGACATACAAACCAACAAAGACAAATACTTGGACTTGCAAACATCAACCCAGACATGCAAACAAATAGAATCAGACACACAAATAGAGAAAGACAGACACTTTAGTTATTCAAACTATCAAAGACAAATTCTTGGACTTGCAAACACCAACCCAGACATGCAACCAAATAGAATCAGATATACAAACATTTAACTCAACAAAGAAAAATATTTGGACTTTCAAAAACCAACCTAGACATGAAAAAAAAATAGAATCAGACACACATACAGAGAAAGACAGACACTTCAGACATTTAAACCAACAAAGACAAATACTTGGACTTGCAAACACCAACCCAGACATGCAAACAAATAGAATCAGACACACAAACAGAGAAAGACAGACACTTTAGACATACAAACAAACAAAGACAAATTCTTGGACTTGCAAACACCAACCCAGACATGCAAACAAATAGGATCAGACACACACACAGAGAAATACAGACAGTATAGACATTCAAACCAACAAAGACAAATTCTTTGACTTTCAAACACCAACCCAGACATGCAAACAAATAGAATCAGACACACAAACAGAGAAAGACAGACACTTTAGTCATTCAAACCATCAAAGACAAATTCTTGGACTTGCAAACACCAACCCAGACATGCAACCAAATAGAATCAGACACATAAATAGAGAAAGCCAGATACATTAGACAATCAAACCAACAAAGACAAATACTTGGACTTGCAGACACCAACACAGACATGCAAACAAATAGAATCAGACACACAAACAGAGAATGACAGACACTTTAGTCATTCAAACAATCAATTCAAGTCATTCAAACAAATAGAATCAAACAGCCAAACAGAGAAAGACAGACACTTTAGACATTCCAACCAACAAAGACAAATTCTTGGACTTGCAAACACCAACCCAGACATGCAAACAAATAGAATCATACACACAAGCAGAGAAAGACAGACACCTTAGACATTCAAACCAACAAAGACATTGATTTGGACTTGCAAACACCAACCCAGACATGCAAACAAACAGAATCAGACATGCAAACAGAGGATGACAGACAATTTAGACATTCAAACCAACAAAGACAAATTCTTGAACTTGCAAATATCAACTCAGACATGCAAACAAATAGAATCAAAAGTATGGGGCCCTGGGGGAATTTGGGGGCCCGGGGGCCTTTGGGGGCTCGGGGGGGGGGGGGGGCTTTGGGGGCCCGGGGGCCTTTGGGGATCGGGAGCCCTTTGGGGTTGGGGTAGGAGGGCCCTTTGGGGTTGGGGTAGTGTCCAGGGGGAAATATATATTTCCTAACTCGGGTTTATCGGACATACGACAGTATTCTCTTACTAAAAAAAAAACTCTAGTTCCTAACATGTCTACCACTCTGACTGTTAAGAGTTTATGTTATCAATTTAACCTAATTCTGTGAAATATCAGAAGCAGTTCGTTACACCGGTGATAGGAAGTTTTATATTTGAATTAATTGAAACTATGGAAATAATTCGAAAATTCAAGTCGACACGGAAGCTTTACCCTTTTTGGAGCTAATCCGACTTTGCGGATCGTATTTACAGAGAAGGTCCGGTATTACGACCGACCATTGACCATTTGCATGTCTCATGAATAGAAACGATGCCACAGAAAAGTAGGCACGTATCAAGATAGAACTCCAAGGGTACGACCTTGACATTCAAAATGTTCCTGGTTTAAGGAATATGGTTGCAGGGACATTGGTATTGTCTGTTTCAGCTTCCATCAGTTAGCTGATAGAAGAGACCAGTCATAAATAATTAAAGTAGCACCTACAAGTTCTGTTGTGAACAGATGATTTTTGCAGAGCAAAACAGGAATACTTGGAAACAGTGAAACGAATACCACATGAAGTAGAAAAAATTGAAGGGAAACTCAAATTTTAGAAGAACAAACTGAATTGTTGTGTTGCTATACACCAATGAAAGCCATAATATACAAAATGATATGCACCATAATGAAAGCAATATAGAGCACCCATAGAGTTTTTTGCAGTTGTTTGTATTGACCCTCCGGTTGCTTTCAGTTGATCAGACAAAGAAAATCGGTATCTATTATATATTACTGATCACTTTTCAGCCATATTTCTTACCATGGTTGGGATTCCAGACAAGTCGACAAATCATACTGCAGAAAGAATTTTATTAATATATGGCCCCTGCAAGAAAAAAACTCAGCAAGTAGGGAACAGAATTCATTAAAAGCTTAATCAATGAAAAGTCAGGAAGTTTCAAACTGAAGATTTAAAACACACTTCCAATTTCTACCATACTTGGACTCCTAATTTCCTCAGCATGTAAATCGCCTAGAGAAGCTGCTCTGACTGCGAAACCCTGCCCCCACCACCCTTAAATACAATGGCCAATCAATTCAGCTTTGCAAAAGTAATTTTAAACGTGAACTGATTATGAATCAGAAATTGGCGTACGACTTAACATCAAATAAGTTGGCAGTAGCAAAAGAGAAGCACGAGAACTGATTTTAAGTAAAAGGAGAAGCACGAGAACTCACTTTAAGTAAGAGCTTTGTGGGGTGGCAGGCGAGAGAAAGCTTTCCGTTATCATAATTAATTAAAATCTATGCATTTATCCGGAAGAAAATTGTTAAATAAAGAAAGATGGGCCAGTCATACTAAAAAAAAGCTATTAATTTTTCTTTAGAGAATTTAAACCAAGATGTAAATAAGAAAATCCGAGAAAAAAAAGCCTACATTGGGTGTAATTTGGATAATTCTGAATCCAGGGAGAATTATCTTCCATTAACATAAAGCGTTTACTTTGTTTTCCTTCAAACTTTTATTTTGACTTCAGTTGACTTCGGAAATGAATTCAGTCATCTAAAAGTAGGCTAACGGGGTGGACTAATCAAGCTAAAAGGAAGAGTTTAGCAGAAAACCTGAAACTTAAATTCTATAAAATCAAATACACAATGATCTTCTTCAGACATGGAGAGTTCTGTACCGAGAAATTCTAGGCATCTGGTAGTAGGCCAGCTAAATGTTGGGAATTATTCCGACCAGGCATTGGGATTATATTGGACAACCGAGCCGGATTTTACGAAGCTAAACCACAGTCAATTTCAGCATCAACTTTTAGATATTTGACATGGGACAAATACATGGAACAAAGGTACCGAGACATTCCAAATAAAGCAGACCGTTTCAGGTCATGTCCACTCTTCATCCTTGCTTCAGCTCCTATAACAGAAACTAGAGTTAGCATACAGCCGCCAGGTGCCTTTCTTGGGAACTGCAAACCAGATACAGAAGAAGGTGAAATAGAACTTCTAAGAAATCCTGAAACAAAGATTTCGCAACAACAGTAAGTTGAATACCAAGACATGGCTCACTACTTTTCACTGCCATATGGTCATACTTCGGAAAGCACAGCCAAAGGAAGCATTAAAACTATCACAAAAGCTCCTTCTTGACCCTAGAATTGATCTACAGTATCTGGTATCCCCAAAATCCTCTAAAGCCACTAAAGACAAAAAAAGCTAATCTGGCAAAGACTTTTGCTACACTGTTGCCAGATTCAACCCCAATAAAGGATATTCAACCAAAATTTGCCAGGCTCTGTCGTAGCAGGGCATCAAGGAGCTTTAAAGACAAAAAGACAGATGAAGCAAAGATTGTTATTGACATTGAAAAGATACATGTGGCTATCCTTCTTCATCAAGAGAGGGCAAACTCCAATTCCTAATCATGCAGTAGCGACAAAACTAAAAGAAAAGATGTAACTACCATAACACCCAGGTAACAGGAAGTTCCCTTGAAAAAAAGAAGCAAATATCTTAATATATCTGGTGCTGAGGAGGAGGCAACAAAAAGGGTTCAAAACAAACAAAAACAATGCCAGCAATGCCTTGATCGCGTAGAACTGAAAGTCACACAAAAACCTCACAGGTACCAGGTCATACTACATTAAGCCTGGAGCATCAAGCCAATAGAATCTGTAATGGATCAACACTTCTTGTTTCCACAAGTGAGTACCAAGAAAAGACCCCATTTAGAGCAGTGCACAAGCATTTCAACCCCTTCAGAAACTACTCATACATATACTATGTGGTTATTTAACAGTCTAGTTATAGTAAGCCTTTTTTGTATGAGGGAGAAGTGTAACAAATCGCACATTAAGCATTGATACTTAACATCTTTTTTGTGAGCAGGAAAAGAATACTATTTAAAGTAAAAATTAATATGGCTTTTAGAAGTCTCAATTGAATTACTCTATGTGAAATGAAAGATATCACTTTTATTCCGGAGTACCGTAGCCAATAAATCCTGATTTGTAAGCATTTTGGCTAGCAAAAAAAAACGACTTCTCTAGCTTTTCGTCACTCCCCTCTCAGCACTTCGTCTCATGGTCCTCGTATATGACTCTCGCAGTTGACAATTGCTTCACTCAGGCGGTGCATGGCCCTTTGACCCTTCCAGATCTAACTTATGGTTCAAAAAAAAAAAATCGAAGGCCCCACTTCCTACCAAAAAAAACTTCCTCTGGGGGTTCAAAAACGACCCCCAGTCGTGAGACAAAAACAGGTAGATTTACCAAAATCACATTCGTAATAATTTTAATGGAAATATTAGATTAAAATTTTCACGCCAGCATTTTTCAAATGTTAAAAAGAAGGTTCATTTTTATTTGTCTTCAGTCGATAGTCATTTTCCTTCAGTCCAAAGAAAACTCAATTGTTGAAACTAGATATTCACTGTGGACAATGAAGGAAGTACAAATTTTCTAATTTAAGTTCCAAATTTATTACAAATACTCAGACTTACTAAAAAAAAGAAGCTATAATAAAAACTAGCTTAACTAGTGCTATATGGACCAAGATATTTAGCAACAGAGAGATTTATGGCTTCTAAGGAAGCATTGACCAACACAGAAGGTACTAAAAACACAAACTAGTTTTTGTTTTGTGACTAATAAGATTTTTAATTATATTTCCCTCTTCCCTTTAAATATTGTATTTTATATCGTTAATTAAAGTTCAATAATACATGAAAATATGCAGACCCAGAAGATAAAAACGTATGGACACACCTGAAAACACGTCAAGCAACAAAAATGAACAGAAAGATAAAATAGATTTTCCAAAACAGTAAAAGGACCGAAAACAGTTCTATCCTATTGCCTTATAAAATTACTACAAAATTACTCGACTGTATCATTCAAGGATAATGTAACTTAAGAACTTGGACCACATCTCAGAAATCCAAATCAAAAGAAATATAGAAAGCCAAGTAGGAAAATTTTTTATGCAGAGTCCCTACTGTTTCTTTTCTAAGCATTTGTGAAGAAAAAGAGTAATGTTTTTCCAAATAAGAATTTAACATCATGTGTTAATATAAAACTGTACCTTGAAGGTAATCAGCCAGATCTCCTCCATTACAATATTCCATCACCAGGAACACATGATTGGTAGATTCCTAAAAAGAAGGCATAGGCTCATTTCCTTTTAAAAATTATAGTGGATAACTTGAATCAGTCAGTAAATTAGTCATAAAACGCCTAATTTACACTCCATCAAGCTATCTAAACAAGGCTAGTGAGTAGTCAGTTCTTTAATTTTTAGTATTACATTTCCATCAGCAATTGCTTTCTTCTACTTAGCTATTCTATTCTAATTTGATGTACAAGAGATGAACAGTTTGATTATAGCTCCTAATTATACCAATTCTTCTACATTCTTCCCTATACCAATGTACTCTTTCTGTCAGCTTCTTGGCAAAACTAGAGTTAATGTGTAAAAGAGAAAGGCTACTAGAACAACTGTAACCATACAAAAACCATAAAACGAATGAATATAAGTCAGTGCTAATAAGAGAAAGGATTCTTAGGGATTAAATAGCACATGTACATAGTAGCACATGGAGGTAGGAGAAGATAAGGAGAGACTCTCCTTAATATTCTTCAAAAGGAATCTTTTCTGCACGGAAAATCGTTGGCTAAAATCTACTTTTTCCATATTACTACCCCCCTTCCTCTCTCAAGGCCCGTACCTGTTTACATATAGGTGTATCTAATCATATTTGCAAAAAATATCGGGAGGGGGGGTTGATTACATAAGAGCATACTACAATAATCAAATATCCTTTTTTACTTATAAACTAGTTATAAATGGTTATCGGTGTACTTCTATCTGTGAGCCTTGCAACTCGATACCTTGCCTTGACATCTCGAATATTGCCCTAAATACGAATGGGGTAACAATTAGTGCAATTAAGACTAGGTTTTAATAGGCAATGTTACCTGATATCCTCTTTCTTGGTGATAAAAATGATCTAAAAGTTCATCTTCTTTACTGTGACCTTACTTTACAACAGACTTTTATTCCGGTACAATTTGCACTAACCTGTGACATTTATGAAGCCCCCGCTCTATTCACACCCATGGGGAAAGCTGTTACGTTTCTTTTGTATTTAGCCTACCAGAAATTAAAATATATCTACTAAGTGGATTCAAAAATGTAGCTGGAATGCAAATATGGGTACTGTTGTGTTAGCTGGAACCCACACGATATATTATATAGGGAAGATGCTAAAGAAGCTAGTCAAACGGGTTTCTTTCAATGATTGGATTGCAAACCGTGGTATTTCATTGTGTTTATAATATTTAGACTATTATTTTTCGGGATTTAGGGGGGGAAAAGGTACCTAGGTTAGGTTTGGTTACGTATTTAATATATGCTATGCTTTACCCTCCGCCCTCCCCCTAATGTGTAAATATATAGCCAAAATTTATTTCTAAACTATTATTTTTTCATCCTATTTTATTTTATTTCATTAGCATTAACCGAACTTCACTTCTTGCGCGGGTTTCAGCTAATACAACAGTACTCAAATATATTTATAATAAACCTGTTACTGACCCCAGACTTCCATTTCGCAGATTGGATTATTAATGAGTCAGTGTCAGAAATCTTCTTAGCAAAAGAGGTCAAGCCTATTGTCAAATCAACAGAGAAAGGATTAATGAAGATCTAACGATTTCGCCAGGTCAAATACGAGGAGGTGAAAAAATTAAGAAAAATCAGAAAGCATCTTTCTTTACCAAAGCCATAAAATGAAAACATTTTCCAAATTAAACTTAAGCATGGTATAAAAAATAAAACGGTGGTTTTTGCTTGTTCTTGAGCCAGAGCAAACAATGTGTGAGCTGAAGTGAAGTTTTGTAGTCCATGGCCGAGAGTACTATTTAAAGCTGCCTGACGAGCTTTTGTTTCCTTGAGTGGAAAACTATGTTCAAGCAGGTAGATTCAAGTTTCAAAATAAAATTGGGTTACAATTCAAAGTTCCTAAATGTGCAAACGTTCATTGGCTCTATCGCCGAAACTTGTTACTAGGACACTAAACAGCAGACAAAAATTTATGATCCAAAAACGGAGTGTTTTCCCAGGGGCCCGGAAGCTCTGCCATCTAAATACTATAACAACCCATCTCTGTTTGATTTTGGTTGAGTTTTTCATTTTATTTTCTGTTTTTCGGGCATTGGCACAGGAATGGTAACACATGTGCCTTCTTATCTTTAGTTCTTTCATTGCTAAAGAGATTGGAGCTTAATATTTGCTTCCTTCTAGGTAGTAATATTAGGGAGTTGGCCTGCAGCACAAAAAATCAGCTTTTGACCTATGAGATAGAGTTTGGGCCATTAGTACAGTTCGTAGTGACCAACTGTAAGTAAGGATCGACCCGGCTAAATTGTAACTGAAACTCTAGAAAACGGAATATTGATACCAATAGATATATAAAAAGAATCAGATTTTAGCTGATTTCAAATATGTAAGTTTCATTAAGTTTAGTCTTACCCATCAAAGGTTACGAGCCTGAGAAAATTTGCCTTTTTTTTGAAAAAAAGGAAGAAACACCCAAAAGTAATAGAGTCGTTTTTCGTAACAAGAGTTGCAGTTGGAGTGATTCCAACTGCAACTGATGTAGATGATCCTCTATTACAACAACTGTTCAGACTCCAATATGGATACCGAAGACGAGCCCCCTACCAGAAACTTTCAATTTGACACTGAGAAAGTCAAGGCTGGTGATTACATCCTGGTTGAGCTGAAGAGCAAGAAAGTGAATCCTGTTCACTATCTTATCATTATCAGAAAAGCAACAACTGAAGAACTTGAGGTCCACTTTCTAAAGGAGACTGGAGCAAGAGATTTTGCGCTAACTGACGAGACGGATAAGGTAGTGTCTTAAACACAGAAGTTGAAATGAAACTGCAACCACTGACAGGTGAAACACCAGATTTGCGGAAGAGCTTACTTTTGGTGTTGATCAATCGATTTATAATTTGAAATTAATACTCTTTAGTTTTTTTTTAAACTTTACTGAATTCATTTTGAAGTGTTTTATACTGACCACAATCTTTCTTAACTTTAAAGCCGAAAAACAAGTTTTAATGTTCCCCTGACCACTTTTCTGTTTCTTTTTGTCTGTGGCCAAACGTAAGCCAGAGAAGGCCGAACCAGTACCAGGGTGGCCCAGGTTCGGCACTCTTGACCACTTGGGTAGAGAGGCATCCAGGTGGAAAAGTGGTGGATTATTTCTAACTGTCTTTTTCAAGGATGGCATGGAATGAATTACCTTTGCCTTGGCCTACTCAGCAACTTCTTATTGCTTGAATAAATCCTGGAGAATTAAAAAGTTAAAACGTGCCGATCGTGGGCCAGTCTCCTATCTTATATCAGACCAAATATTAATACTGACTATCGAAACGTAAATATTGATATCGGAAACGATTTTTGGAAATTTCTGTTTATTTTCAGCTTTTTCAACCATCTACTAGGTAACATCCAACAGGAAGATTCCAACATAGGAAAATTTCTCGTTAATATCTATTGTAAATTTGAAGTTCTAGGGGGGGGGCAGCTGACCTCCCCTGCCCCCCTTCCCTAAACCCATGATTACTAGCGGCATAAAACAGGCAGGTGTAACCCCAACAATCCCCCACTGACAGTGGAAGATTGTCAGGTTTTATGACTGAAGTGCCAAAGAGAACCAGTGACCACTCCAACACCCATTGTCCCTCCCACCATAAACTTTTTAGTAGAAATGTAGGCATAGGAAAGCTTATTTGTATCACAATCATATGAGAATTTTAAATCAGAGAATAAACCAAAAAAGATATAGTATTTTTTAATAATCAACTTTGGCACTTTATTTCTCAATGGAGGAACTAGGTGAATCAAAATTTCATAAAATGGTGCTAACAGACTTGCTACCCAGAGTAGGCTACTAATATGAGGTTATTTTTACATATGAGGTTATTTTCTATGGGTTATGGTACATTCTGTATGGGCTATTGTACGGATACATCCCAACAAAATGAGTTTTTAGACGATATTGAGCTATAGTGATACAGATGGAGAATGTAAATTTAACTTCCATTAAAGTATACAGGACATTTTCAGACGAACTTATTATGTTTTACCCGCTATAGGAGAACCAGAGAAATTGACAACACAGCAACCCTAGATACAGACCTTGCAATCTAGAAGGGCTACGATATTTTCATGATGAACTTCAGTTAACTCTTTCAGTATTTTCACTTCTTTCCCCAAAAGATTCTGCGCTTTTGGTATGTTCTTCTTTGTAATTGACTTTATTGCCACAATCAGGTTAGCATTCTGAAATAAATAAACCAAGATAAGGAACAGGAAACAGAGAATAGCCTCAAAATGTTGTTAGAAATAACATTATCCTTAATATAGGATATTACAAAAAAAAAGTAAAGAAGATGGGTCTCAAGCTTTATAACATCTGTATCTTTAGGCAAAATATGTAGATTATAAGCCATTTGACCTTTTTGTTTCTGGTGAAAGCTGCTTTTGAGATAAAGGAAAGCTAAATCAATCCAAGAGGAAAATATCTTACAGATTTGTTGCTGTGATATATATATATATATATATATATATATATATATATATATATATATATATATATATATATATATATATATATATATATATATATATATATATATATATATATATATAAGTATTTCTTAGTTATTTGAAGGCAATGAAAATTGTTCAACAAGCCTGTTTGCTTAATTATATATATATATATATATATATATATATATATATATATATATATATATATATATATATATATTTATATATATATATATATATATATATATATATATATATATATATATATATATATATATATATGTATATATATGTATATATATATATATATATATATATATATATATATATATATATATATATATATATATATATATATATGAGATATTTATTTCAAAAAATGACTATCACAAGCCCCGAAGGGCCGAATTCGCATTTCGGGGTATATGTATAAAAATATATATATATAAATATATATATATATATATATATATATATATATATATATATATATATATATATATATATATATACATATATATATATATATATATATATATATATATATATATATATATATATATATATATATATATATATATATATATATATATATATATATATATATATATATAATATATATATATATAATAATATAATAATATAATACATATTGATAACCCGTCGTATACAATAAATGTACAATGACAGAGTATACAAAAATACGAAAAGAGGGAACAAAACGATAATAATAACAACAAAAGCAACAACTTCTTAAATAGTATACAAAATAGTACGAAAAGTGGAAACTGAAAGATAGCATACTCAAAAATTACAAAAGAAACAACAACTTCTTCGAAAATAGCAATAAAGACAACAACTTTTGAAAGGAGAAAAAAAAAAAAAATAAAAAGAGGAAACAATAGGGAAAATTAAACAAGCAAACTTGCCCACTCGTGCTTTAGAATTGCTGGTTTTGTTTTTTGCCGGCTAATAAGTGTCTTAACAGCTAGATTTGGGTCCACTAGGTTATAGCGCCGAATCAGAAAACTATTTTTTGTTCAAGGTTGCAATTTTAGTAGGTACTGTGCAAAACGGAAAAATATAGAGCTAAATATATGTTGCTAAACGTATGTTTAGCAACATACGTGCATGAATCAATGAATCAAACACTCTCTGCAGGTCCAAGCCCCCGATGGCTAGACTTTCTCCTGATTTGTTTGCATCAAGGAATGTATATGCAACGACATGGAGCGCTTCCACACAACCAATGCCAATTTAGAAACAAAATTGGATTGGTGGACTACAAAACAGTTTTTCAAACTCAACTAAGACTAAAGTTTCAAATAACTTGCAGAAAGTGGTAGCAACCGTGATTGGACGGACAGAGGAGCATTGCATGGTAACTTTTCCTTTTTAGGAGCTGGCGTAAGATCTCCAATTGAGAAAGAGGTTGGGACAATACCCTGAATGAGGATAATCTGCATTAGGAGGGTTACATGACTAATGAGAGCGGGCCCACCACTTTTTAGATGGAGTGCACTGATCCCGTCAATCCCAAAAGATTGTTTAGGTTTTAGGTGAGAGATGGCCCTACATACAGCTCCCTCTGTTACAAGATAATCACTCCGAGGACAACTATCTAAGAAGTCGTCCAATTCAGCTTCGTATCTTTCGTTGAGGGCTGGGTCAGGAGGCGAAAGTTCTGACCCATAATATGCGTACCATTCAGAGTCAGGGATTGCATATGCGGATAAAGACTAATCGCTTGTAGAGGAAAGAAAACGCCAAAGGAGAGAAGGATTAATTTTGGCCCGTGTAGATTCGATATCAATCATCTTTTTTCTGTGAGCTTTTAGCTCTTTTGCGAATTTACCTTTTGTGAGCAGGCGGATTGAATTGACTACCCCCGAACGGGGTCGTCCACAAGAAACCCAAAGTTGAAGCCAAAAATTAGACTTAGAATGGGTATCCACTAACTCTGGATTTTCAGACCAGCATGGAAGGGTATGATGACGGGGTCTACTTAGTGGGACGGCAGCTTTTTCAGCACAGCGAAGGGCATGGCCAATTTCTGCGCAATAAAAGTCAACTGATAGTTGTGTTTCCTCCCTTGAAAGAGCAGTTAATCCAGAGAGAAGATGGAAAGAGACACGGATCTTACTAAGGACTCTGGCGGCTTCTTCTTGAAATAAAACAGGGTTAATTTTACGCCAATCACGGCGAGACATAGTATGTGTTTTTGAAGTTGTGTGCGTGTGTGTATCTGAGCTGTGGCAAGGAATATCGGCTGAGAAATGTATTGGTCAGTGATCAGAGAGCTGAAAATCAAGCACAACCTTGACAGGCGAAATCCTGAGATTTGAGGACGTAACAACGTGATCGAGATCTGATGTGGACATTGAGGTGTGTACATGTGTAAAATTTAAATCTTTGCACTTGAGATCAAACTGGTCTCCAAAAAGACTAAGCAACAACGTAGAACGTAAAGACCTAGATAAGAGCGGTTCATTCAAGTCGCAATTGAAGTCACCAACTAGTATGCATTCAAGGCTTAAGGATCTAATACGGTTAATACACTGGCCGAGTTTATCACTAGAATAAGTAAAAGCACGCTCCAAACGCTCATCATGGTAATTTGTAGGCAAATATACATAATAAAAACACAGCCCTCAACACGAATCGCCAGAAAACTATCATTGACTTCAAATACACTAGATATTAGAGTCGAACGAACAAAAGTGGCAATACCACCGGAGGGTCGTCCTTTTCAACTTAGCTGCTTCGCTGAAACTGAATATACCGATACTGAACTATTAAAACTAATAATACTTTTACTGCGGCTTGTGACGAAATGTTCTTGTAAAAAGACAACTTCATTTTGCTCAAAAACATCATCTAAGATCGAAATTTTATTCGTGAATGAGACATTAATGGTCCACGATAAACATTTAACTGCAAAAGCTTAAGATATCATATCTTTTGTGGATTACTATTTGAGGGACATTTTAAACTGTAACACGTGTGACTGCCGATTTTGCATTCAACGCAGAATGTCGGCTGTCTGCATTGTTCATCTCGCGTAGAACAATGTTCACTTGAGGCTCATCTAGAGCATACAGGTTCAGCCATACACTGGGAAGCGAGATGACCGATTTTGTGACAGTTATAGCATCGTCTTGGCAAGAACTTAAACGGATCAGCAGATAGACGCTCGTAGCCGATAATCACCGAAAAACTCAGACCTTGTTGGAGCTCACTAAGAGTCTTAAAATACACTTTGCAAGAACGGGATTTTCCGCACTGTTCAGTCTTAGTACTATTCCGGATTAGATTTTGTAGTCCTTCACAGTTTATATCCTCAGGGACATTTCGAAGCACAGCTATATGCAGGGGTTCTTGAACAGTAATTTTGAGATCGGGCTTGGAAGATTTTGCTTTCTCAACGATTTTTGCTGCTTCAGCTTTCGACCTGACCACTAGCTTCCATTCGTTTGCAGATTTGCTAAGTTCACTACTGTCATTTGTATTTTCACAGAAACTGTCTATGAAAGCTTTCCGGTCATTTGGGCCATTGAGATCCTTGGGGGGATTTTTCAAGACGACAGAATAGGTAGAGTTTCTGGGGTTGGACGTTTCAGATGCACTACGACTGCTTGTGAAAATACTGGTGGCTGGAGCGGACTGGGTGGCCAAAAAATTATCAAGCTTCCGAGAAAATTCATTTACTTTGGCAGTAACTGTTGCATTCACCGCATCTCCGATGACCGGAACCGAGCAGGGGTTAAAGATGACAAATTTTGGCATGCTCACATTATTTTTCGCAGCTGAAACTAGAATTTTGCATATTTCAATGATATTGTCTGCATCTTTAGAGTAGATAACAAGACGATTCGTAATATTCAATTCAGTAGGAAGGATTCGCTTTGCCTTTATAAAATCTTCATGTGTATAGAAAGCAACACACGCTTTTACGATACACTCCAATTTTATTCCATCTGTTAGTGCTCTTGTTACACAATTCAGTAACGGATTCAAAATAATTTTTTCACTTTCATCCATCGTATTTCTAATCGTAATTAGATCTTAAAGTAAATTCAGAAAACAAAGTATTTCACTCAAGTGGGATTTATTAAGTCTCCCTAATTTCAAATAAACGCCTTCTAATTATCAAAATGAAATAATTCAATCCAAATGAATAGCAGAAATTCACTTACGAGAGAAGTAAGGGAAGCGTTGGGGCCGACTACCTTGTCCCCGGAAGTTAAGGGGCAACCCCAGTGGGTCCCATGGCTCTTGCAGACACCTCTCTCACCCCTCTTCTGCCTGCTTCTCTCCTGTCACTTTTATCGCAGCGTAAATGCCTATACTGTTCCGAAAACTATTTTTGATTTTTTGGCTTATTTCGTATCGTATGTCCAATTTATATTCGTATGTCCCATATATATATATATATATATATATATATATATATATATATATATATATATATATATATATATATATATATATATATATATATATATATATATATATATATATATATATATATATATATACAAAAGAAAATCTTATTTAATTCTTGGCAACCCTTGAAATTATTCCTCAACTACAATCGTCCTAATAGTCTGCTTTTCACAATTGTAAATTATTTAGATTTGTCTCCATCATTATACTATTTACACAAGTTGTCGAAATAGCATACCTGCAACATTGCGGGAAAGACAGGTGGGAAATGAGCTGACAATTAGTGCTGGGGGGGGGAAAGGGACTTCATATTTTTTGCTTAGGGAGAGATGTGGCGGCTGAAAGATGTGCATCTCCATAAAGTAGTGTGGTGAATGAAAAGACAGTGCATTTACCCCTGCTATCAAAACAGCATATTCGTCATATTTTGTGAACGACTGGTAGGATCGAGTTACAACTTTCAAGGAGTGTTTGGGGATGGCTGGTGAACCCTTCAAACACTATGTTTAGGGGAAAGGATAAGAGTTACAAAATACTTCTGTCAAGGACTTGTAATAACAAGCTAAGATTTGTAATAATTTTGTTCAGTCTACTCACTTGGCTTTGAGTGTTTTTTGGAAATACATGAAGAAAAGATTGAAAGCTCTGGGAAAAAGGAGACCTTATATTTTGTCTCTCTAATCAGCTTGAAGATGACATTCATAATTTTCCTGGCCAGGTGGACTTCTGGGCAGTAAACAAATTTGAAACTAATTTTGCCTGCATTAATTTATGATGCCAAAATTTTTTTTTTCTTTTGTCTGATAGGTTTGTATCTTACAGGACATGTAGACCGAATCAGGGGTACGTGTGCCGCCAGGAATTTTTCTGGGGAAAACAAAAGGAAACAGGAGCTTTGTTTTCACCAAAAATTAAATTGGCATATTTCTCTTTGACCTATATATACATTTATTCTTGACTTCTTGTTTCATAAGGGGGCCATTGCCCCTATTGTCTCCCTCATGTGACATGGCCAGGTAGACCTCATTGAAAACAAAAATATTTTGAAGATTGACTGTATCTAAATGTGACACCTGAAACTGGGCAAACATTTTCTGTTTTCTAACATAGCTCAGACTTACAGGGAATGCAGATATAGACAAGGGGACCTCAATGAAGATAAAAGCTACGAAAAGCAACTACTAGGCATAGGCACTGGGCCAAACGCATGTAAGAGGGAGAAAATATTTAAAAAGTGGGTTGTATTGATTCATCAAACAGTAATATGGACTAGACGTTATTTTTCTCCAGTCAGCGTGAAACCCTCAGGGTAAATGGACTGCACCACGGGGACTTCAAACGAGAGCAATAAATTTTTGAACGAAAGTGTGTTTACATCGATTTTAGCGTAAAAATCTGACATTTCTTATGCTGATCTGCTTTAAAATTCCAGGTCGTAGAAACGTCTAAAATCTCAGGATTAAAGGAATCTCAATATAGAAAAAAAATTAAAAAAAAAACAAATTTGGTTGTGTTGATCCATGATGTCCTCCTTTTATTTTTTAAGACAATAAAACAGAACTATTTTTTAATAAAAGACGTTGACAAATAAACAATAAACAAAAATTATTTGATTTTTTCAAATAAACAAACAGTTACAACAAAATATAGCACAAATATACTTTTAATAAAAGGGTGGATTAAGTTGCATGTATATTCAAGGTTGTTTACAGTATTTAGGTAAGGTTGGCTTCACCTCTACAGAAAAACAAAAACTCTGCAGATTTTCAATTTATATGAATAACAATCCCCCTTCATACATTAAAAGTTTTATGATAATACTAATTTAAAAAACATGATGAACAATACTACTGTTTGTCAAAAGTTTTGACTGAACATTTTAGATTTTTCCAAAACTTAAATTACAATCCAACATTTTAATTCTTAAGCAGAAGCACTTAAAAAAATTACAAACGTTCCTAACATTAAACAAATAGAGAACACAATGAATTGTCACATCAAACATAAAGATAACTGATACTGCTATAGATGGATAAACTAATGCTAGGATGAACAGAAACTAAAATTAATAATCAAGTTACATCTTCAATTTAACGAACAGAAATCACCAAAAATTAGGAGTAGGGCTACTACCCTCTAAGCCTCCTACAAACTCGAGTGTCATTTGTGTTTTAATGAAAACAATTTGTATTTTGAGCAGTGTGCTTTACTTAGCTGACAGTGAGTTAGTTACTAAACTGACCTAAAATTGAAAATCACTTACATACAAAAAAAAATTAATATAGAATATACACAAATCCGTGATATCTTCTGATACCAGAATGAAAACAAGGAGTGTTAGGTTGGGCTATTTCCTGGAACATTCAAAGGCCTAAACAGTTGTTCTTTATATTTACAAAATGGGTAGAACTTGGAGACAGCTAGAAATAGAAGTCCAAAAGAGTGCTTTATGTTAAAAATTAGATAATAAAAAAAAACAAGTTTTTTTTCAACTGTAAGTAAGGAGTAACATCAAAACTTACAACGAACAGAAATTATTACATATATGAAAGGGGTTGCCTCCTCCTCAAGACATCGCTCTTCACGCTACGTTTTTAATAGAATTGAAAAAAAGCTTATTATTCTTATTAAACGGTCCTTGTGTTTCAGGAGTAGTTCAAAAAGTCAAACTTCAGCATAAAAAGCGAGGCCTTGACGAGGGGGCAGCCCTCGTCATATACGTAATATCCGTTTGTTCCACGAACGGAAATAGTTCTTTCCACGTAAAATAAACCACCGCCCCCCACCAGGCAAATTCTCCCAGAAAATTCTATTCTAGCTGAAAATTCCCTACGGAAAATTTATCCCGTGGAAAACTCTCCGATGGAGAATTTCTCCCGTGGAAACCCCCCCCCTTAAGAAAGATACTCTAGTCTAGACAATTGCAACCCGATAAAAATTGCCTCGTGGCGATTCTCCTTAACATCTCCACATGTAAAATTGAGTCAGCAAAGTCAGACAAATTAAGTCAGGCAAATAAAAATAATTTCGTATAGGAATTGTGGCAAATTACCCCAGTGCAAAATTTCCCCTGTAAAGTTCAGTCCCCCCCCCCAAAAAAAAAAATTATCCCCGTGGAAAATATCCATAGCAGAAAGTTCACAACACCCCCCCCCCCCCGAAAAGTGTAGGCTATACTTCCCAATAACAAATGCTATATGTAAACAATGGGCAGAGTTCATAACTTACAGACCTTTCGCCAGGGACTGTAGGCAGTCATGTTATTCCCATAGGCATAGTTACAGGACTTTTGAACTATGCTGAACAAAATGGCAATCTCAAAATTTTGAACATTTTGATTGGTTGACTTCGAAGATAAAAGGAGTTGGGGGTGGGAGCGCGGCTAGTTGCTCCCCAATCTTTTCGGTCATTCAAAAAGGGCACTAGAACTATAAATTTCGGTTCGAACGAGTCCTTCCCCGGTATTCTAGGACTATTGGTTTGATGCTATTACCCTGAAATAAAAGTAAACACACATCTGTGATCTTTCTTCAGGCAAAAAATAAAAAATTCCACATTTTTGCAGGTGCGAGTTTGAAACTTCTACAATGTGGTTCTCAGATAAGCTAAATTTGTCCTTCCCCGGTATTCTAGGACTATTGGTTTGATGCTATTACCCTGAAAAAAAGTAAACACACATCTGTGATCTTTCTTCGGGCAAAAAATAAAAAATTCCACATTTTTGCAGGTGCGATTTTGAAACTTCTACAATGTTCTTCTTCTACTAAGCTATGACTCTAGGCTAAAACTCTAAACTAAAACGTTTATCTAATACTAAACTACAAGTCCAAAAACACTTAACTAAAACTAAAATAAAATATAACTCTAACTAAAACTCTAAGTGCTGAGAGTCCAACTTGAAACTCTAGACTCTGAACTATAACTAAACTAAACTATAAATCTAACTAATTCTGTAAGCTAATATCAAACTAAAACTCTAAAATAAAACTAAACAACAACTCTAAACTAAAACTCTTAACTAAAACTAAACTATAACTCGAAGCAAAAACTCTGTACTAAAACTCTTAACTAAAACTAAACAACAACTCTAAACTAAAACTCTTAACTAAAACTAAAGTAAACTATAACTCTAACTAAAACTCTAAGCTAACACTCTAAATTAAAACTCTAGACTCTAAACTATTACTAAACTAAACTATAACTCTAACTAAACCTCTAAACTATAACTCTAACTAAAACTCCAAACTCTAAACTAAAACTCTTGACTAAACATAAACTACAACTCTAAGACGAAACTAGTAACTAAACCATACTATAAATATCACTATATCGTAGTTAAAAGACTCAAAGCTATGACTTTTTATTTTAGACATAAGTGAACTCTAAACATTAATAAGATCTCAATCTAAAACTTAAAGCCGAAACTCCAACTTATAAAATAAAACTTTTGACTAAAACTATAAAGTAAAACTGTAAACTAAAACTATAAACTCTAAAGTAAAACTCTCACGCAGAAATTACTTTAGGGGATTATTTGGGCGAAAACAAATTAATCGGCATTTTAGGGATTTTTTGGGCGAAAGAGTTTGAGACATTTTAGAAGATGATTTGGGTGAAACTCTGTGGTCGTTATAATACACAATTTCCATTTGAACAGTGTTGTAAGGTCCCTTACCCCAACCACAAAGGGCCCCCCTACTCCCGGACCCCCAAAGGTACCCCTCCCCCGATCCCCCAAAGGGCCCTCCTCCCTAGTTCAGGGGTTTTGTTTGGTTTTAGCCTATAGTATAAGTAGAAGCTAAAGTTAATTTTAGTTGCAGTTTGAAGTCTAGATTTTTAAGTTTCACTCATAGGACTTTGCGTTTTACTTAGAGCTGCAGTTGGTTTTAGGTTTAGTTATTTTTAATTGTACTTGTATTTTAGTTTTAGCTAAACGTTTTAGTTCAGAGTTTTAGTTTAGAGTTTAGAGTTTTAGTTTAGAGTCTTAGCTTAGAGTTTTTGTTTAGAGTTTAGAGCCTTAGCTTATAGTTTTAGTTAGAGTTAAGAGTTTTAGTTTAGAGTCTTGGCTTAGAGTTTTAGTTCTATTTATAGTTTAGTTTAGTTTTAGTTGAGAATTTAGAGTTTTAATTCAGAGTCTTAGCTTAGAGTTTTTGTTAGAGTTATAGTTTAGTTTAGTTTTAGTTAGGAGCTTTAGTTTACATCTCTAGATTAGTTTTATTTAAGTTTTAGTTTAGAGTTGATAGTTTTAGTTTAGAGTTTTAGTTTAGAGTTTTAGTTAGAGTTGTAGTTTTAGTTTAGTTTTAGTTAAGAGTTTTAGTTTAGATATTGGAGTTTTAGTTTCCGAGTCTTAGCTTAGAGTTTTAGTTAGAGTTATAGTTTAGTTTAGTTTTAATTCAGAGTTTTAGTTTCGATTCTTATCTTAGAGTTTTAGTTAGAGTTATAGTTTAGTTTAGTTTTAGTTAAGAATTTTAGTATAGAGGTGTTGTTTAGTTTTAGATAAGAGTTTTAGATAAGAGTTTTAGATAAGAGTTTTAGTTTAGAGTTTAGAGTTATCGTTGCACTTTTAGTTTAGTTTAGTATTAGTTAAGAGTTTTAGCTTAGAGTTGTAGTTTAGTTTTAGAAAAGAGTTTTAGTTTAGAGTTGTAGTTTAGTTTTAGTTAAGAGTTTTAGTTTAGAGTTTAGAGTTTTAGCTTAGAGTCTTAGCTTAGAGTTTTAGTTAGATTTATAGTTTAGACTTTAGAGTTTTAGTTAGAGTTATAGTTTAGTTTAATTTTTATTAAGAGTTTTAGTTTAGAGTTGTAGTTTAGTTTTAGTTTAGAGTTGTAGTTTAGTTTAGTTTTAGTTAAGAGTTTTAGTTTAGAGTTGTAGTTTAGTTTAGTTTAGTTAAGAGTTTTAGTTTAGAGTTGTTGTTTAGTTTTAGATATGAGATTGAGTTTAGAGTTTTAGTTCGATATTAGCTTACAGTTTTAGTTAGAGTTATAGTTTAGTTTAGTTGTAGTTCAGAGTATAGAGTTTCAAGTTAAAGTCTAAGCACTTAGAGTTTTAGTTAGAGTTATATTTTATTTTAGTTTTAGTTAAGAGTTTCTAGACTTGCAGTTTAGTTTTAGCTAAAAGTTTTAGTTTAGAGTTTTAGCCTAGAGTCATAGCTTAGAGTTTTCCTTGCACTTTTAGTTTAGTTTAGTTTTAGATAAGAGTTTTAGTTTAGAGTTTCCGTTTGATATTAGCTTACAGTTTTAGTTAGAGTTATAGTAGTCAAGAGTTTTAGTTTAAAGTTTAGAGTTTTAGTTTAGAGTCTTAGCTTAGAGTTTTAGTTAGAGTTGTAGTTTAGGGTAATTTTAGTCGAGAGTTTTAGTTTAGAGTTTATAATTTGAGCTTAGAGTTTTAGTTAGAGTTTAGAGTTTTAGTTTAGAGTCTTAGCTTAGAGTTTTAGTTCTATTTAAAGTGTAGTTTAGTTTTAGTTGAGAATTTAGAGCTTTAGTTTTGAGTCTTAGCTTAGAGTTTCCGTTAGAGTTATAGTTTAGTTTAGTTTTAGTTAGGAGCTTTAGTTTAGATCTCTAGTTTAGTTTTACTTAAGAGTTTTAGTTTAGAGTTTATAGTTTTAGTTTGAAGTTTTACTTTAGAGTTTTAGTTAAAGTTATAGTTTTAGTTTAGTTTTAGTTAACAATTTTAGTTTAGATATTGGAGTTTTAGTTGAGTCTTAGCTTAGAGTATTAGTTAGAGTTATAGTTTAGTTTAGTTTTAATTCAGAGTTTTAGTTTAGAGTCTTAGCTTAGGCTTTTAGTTAGAGTTATAGTTTAGTCTAGTTTTAGTTAAGAATTTTAGTTTAGAGGTGTTGTTTAGGTTTAGATAAGAGTTTTAGTTTAGAGTTTTAAATAGAGTTATAGTTTAGAGTTTTAGTTAGAGTTATAGTTTAGAGTTTTAGTTAGAGTTATAGATTAGTTTAGTTTTAGTTTAGAGTCTAGAATTTTAATTTAGAGTGTTAGCTTAGAGTTTTAGTTAGAGTTATAGTTTAATTTCGTTTCTGTTAAGACTTTTAGTTTAGAGCTGTAGTTTAGTTTTAGTTATGAATTTTAGCTTAGAGTTGTACTTTATTTTTAGTTCAGAGTCATAGTTAAAAGTTGAAGTTTGGTTTTAGTTAAGAGTTTTAGTTTAGTTTAGTTTTAGTTAAGAGTTTTAGTTAAGAGTTGTTGTTTAGTTTTATTTTAGAGTTTTAGTTTGATATTAGCTTACAGTATTAGCTTAGAGTTTTTGCTTTGAGTTTTAGTTAGTTATAGTTTAGTTTAATTTTAGTTAAGAGTTTTAGTTTAGATTTCAGAGTTTTAGTTTAGAGTTTAGAGTTTTAATTAGAGCTACAGTCTAGTTTAATTTTTGTTAAGAGTTTTAGTTTAGAGTTATAGTTTAGTTTAGTTGTAGTTCAGAGTCTAGAGTTTCAAGTTAGACTCTCAGCACTTTGAGTTTTAGTTAGAGTTATATTTTATTTTAGTTTTAGTTAAGGGTTTTTGGACTTGTAGTTTAGTTTTATCTAAACGTTTTAGTTTAGAGTCTTAGCCTAGAGTTTTTCCTTGCACTTTTAGTTTAGTTTTAGATAAGAGTTTTAGTTTAGAGTTTCAGTTTGGTATTAGCTTACAGTTTTAGTTACAGTTATGGTAGTTAAGAGTTTTAGTTTAGAGTTTAGAGTTTTAGTTTAGAGTCTTAGCTTAGAGTTTTAGTTAGAGGTATAGTTTAGTGTAGTTCTAGTTGAGAGTTTTATTTTAGGGTTTTAGCTTAGAGTTTTAGTTTAGAGTCTTAGCTTAGAGTTTTAGTTAGAGTTATAGTTTTAGTTAAGAGTTATAGTTTAGAGTTATAGTTTAGTTTAGAGTTTTAGTTTAGCGTCTTAACTTAAGAGTTTTAGTTAGAAATATAGTTTAGTTTAATTTTAGTTAAGAGTTTTAGTTTAGTCTTAGCTTAGAGTTTTAGTTAGAGTTATAGTTTTAGTTTAGTTTTAATTAAGGGTTTTAGTTTAGAGATTAGAGTTTTAGTTTCGAGTCCTAACTTAGAGTTATAGTCTAGTTTAGTTTTAATTGAGAGTTATAGTTTAGTTTAGTTTTTGTTAAGAGTTTTAATTTAGACTTATAGTTTTGTTTTAGTTAAGAGTTTTAATTTAGAGTTGTAGTTTAGTTTTAGTTAAAATTTTTAGTTTAGTGTTTTAGCTTAGAGTTTTAGTTAGAGTTATAGTTTTAGTTTAGTTTTAGTTAGGAGTTTTAGTTTGGAGTTATAGTTTAGTTAAGAGTTTTAGTTTAGCGTAAAGAGCTAGGTGTTGAACACATTTTCTTTTTTTAATGCTAGAAAGGAATATTTTTATTGCGGTTTACATACAAAAAAGTTAGGTTTATCCACGTTTAAGTTAGGTTAGGTTATCATGAGCGCTCATGATAACCTAACCTAACTTAAATGTGGAGAAACTAAAACTAAAATAAAACTATTACTCTAACTAAAAATCTAAGCTAAAACTCTAAACTAAAAATCGTAACTAAAACTAAACTACAACTCTAAACTAAAACTCTTTACTAAAACTAAACTACAAGTCTAAACTAAAACTCTTAACGAAAACTAAACTAAACTAAACTATAACTCTGAATTAAAACTAAACTAAACTATAACTCTAAACTATAAACTAAACTAAAATTCTAAGTTAGGACTCGAAAATAAAACTCCAATCTCTAAACTAAAACTCTTAACTAAAAATAAACTAAACTATATTTCTAACTAAAACTCTAAGTTAAGACGCTAATCTAAACCTCTAAACTAAAACTCTTAACTAAACTATAACTCTAAACTAAAACTCTTCCCTGGGGGAAGGGAACCTTTGAGGGCCCGGGGTAGGGGGGCCCTTTGGGGTTGGGGTAGGGGACCTTACAACATTGTTCAAATGGAACTTGTGTATTATAACAACCACAGAGTTTCACTCAAATCGTCTTCTAAAATGTCTCAAACTGTTTTGCCCAAAAAATCCCTAAAATGCCGATTAATTTGTTTTTGCCCAAATAATCCCCTAAAGTAATTTCTGCGTGTTCCTTTGTTTCGGCATCCCTGCGCTGTGGGGGGGTAAAGTTCATGGTAAATTTTCGGTGAGTCATATAATTTAGCAAGGATGAAAGTGAAAACACCATTTGATGCTTTTTTATGCTCTTTCATAATTCATATAAAATACCTTTGGGGTCCCTTTAAGGGCTCAAGATGCAATTTGCAACAGAATTGATTATTGAATATTGAAAGAGCATAAAAAAAGACATCAAATGATGGTTTCACTTTCATCCTAACTAAATTATAGTGCCACCTAGAAATTTACCAAATAGTCAAATGCTAGCCTAAGCTAGACTTGTCCTGCACCCAATTTTCAAAGCTTCAAAGTTACTAAACAAGAAGACATAGAAGCTTAAAAAAAAAACTTCACATGAAATAATATAGACCATAGGCACCAGCAAGGGGGAGCAGGGGGGCCACCCCCCCCCCCCCTGGAAATTTGGGACTATAAAGTAATTATAAGGAAACCAAAGGAAAGAGAGCAGAATAGGGAGAAACCATGGAAAAATCTTTATTGTCCCATTGTTGGCTGCCTGGCAATAGATTTTGACCCATCACTCCCAATTTGACTCACTCAAGATCAAGATCACTCCCAATTTGACTTATTCCCAGATCACCAGGAAACCTTTCTCCCTTCCCTTGCACTTTATCCCCCCTGGCTACCCTACCAGTAAGACTCTGATTTAAGAGTAAGCAGGCAGAATGATCCACAGGTAACACATCCATGCAAAATTTCTAAAACTTCAAATAGTAAGACGAATTCCACCGTAGTTCCATCCCAACTTAATAATATTCCCATAATTCGTTGGCTGTCCTTCTTTTCTCTCAAGCCTAGTCCAGTCCTGTCTTTAAATAATGCCTCAAAACCACACCCTTACCCACAGCCCCCTTCTCATAAACTTCAACCCCAAATAACTCCATCCCGAATTGAAAAAAAATCCTAATACCCAAATCGTTTTAAATTTCCAACTTTCCTACTTACCAATGCTGAGAGCCTGAATTTTGACAAAATTACCGAACTCGAGGGTATCTCCGAAATTCATAAAATTAATATTATTGCTGTGACAGAGGTTCAGTCCCAGAACCCAGATTTCCTAAAAATTAGCAATTATACTCAGTTTATAAAACTTCGCCCTCCCGATCACCCTCTCGGGAAAAAAGGGGGTGGTATATTATTTTTTGGTCCGAGATAACCTCCAACCTAAACTCATCCCCACCCCCAACTTATCAGATTATGATGAAATTCTATGGCTGAGCCTTCGACCGAAAGTACTACCCCGCCCTTTCAATTTAATTGTAACCACCGTCTTTTATCATTCCCCTAACCAAAGTATTGACCAGAAACGCAAATTTATCCAACAATTTCTTATAAGTGCTGACTTTGTGTTATCAAAGTATCCGAACGCTGGTATTTGTTTACTTGGCGATGCGAATGACCTGAGGATAGACTCTATCTGCACCTCTCTTAACATTAAACAACTGGTTAAAATATCTACCACAAAAGGTAACACCTCTCTGGATGATATTTGTTCAAACATTAGTAACTATTACAATTCCCCACAAGCACTACCACTGCTAGGGGGCAGTTGCCACTGGTGTTTTCTTTTTTCTCCCTCTTCAGCCTTTGAACATTTCTTTACTACCTCCATTGGGGTTTGCCGTCCCCTCAGTGATGCAAGACTTTTTTCTTTTGGGTCATGGCTGACCAGTGAAAGTTGGTCAGACCTTTATAATTCTAATAACCTTGATGACAAAATTTTGATTTTTCACAAACAACTAATTGATTCCTATTCATTATGTTTCCCGGAAAAAAAAATAATCAGAAAGTGCTCCAGTGATAAACCGTACATAAATAATCACATAAAAATTTTAATCCGCACGAACATAAGCTTATTTAACAGGGGTTATTTAGCTGAAGCAAATAAGTTAAGAAAGGAATTAAAAAGTCAAATTAGAAAAGCTGCCCGAGCCTATTATAAAAATAAAATTAAATACTTGCGCCATGATAAACCAAAGAACTGGTACTCTGAAATTAAAAAACTTACCAGCAAGAGTCAAGAATAACTAAATTTTAATATAAATGAACCTCCAAAGACCACAGCTAATAGCCTCAATAAGTTTTTGGCTTCTATTGTCCAGAGTCTTCCACCACTATCTTACGAATTCCCAGATATTCCTGATCCTTTTTCACTCCCACACATTTCTCCACTTGATGTTGTAAAAAAAACTGAAAAACTAAAACGATCAAGCATTTGCCCTATAGATATTCCTGTTCCTCTGATTAAAGCTTTCAGTGATTACCTCTCAAAACCCCTTTCCACTCTGTTTAATGAAATTACCGAATCTGGACAGTTCCCTCAATATTGGAAACAAGGTTTTATTACCCCAATCAAAAAGAAAAATGGGAAGCCTGGCTTTAATGGCATTTGTCCTATTACCCTCATCTCAATTCTCTCAAAATTGTATGAAAGTTTTCTTGTAGACTGGCTTAAGATGAAAGTCCTCCCCCTCATTGATCTTAGGCAGTTTGGTAATCTCAAATCCACGTCAACCTCTCATTACCTGATCCATCTTGTTCATACCATGGGTAAATTACTTGAAACACCGAACACTTGGCTTAATCTAATTTCTATTGATCTTCAAAAAGCTTTTGATTTGATTAACCACAATTTACTCATAGATAAACTTATAAATGAATTTCACATTGAAACTTTCCTTGTTAAGCTCGTTGCCTATTTTCTTTCTAATAGATCTCAAGCAGTTAAATATCTAAATTGTTTCTCAGATCATCTCCCCATATTTAATGGCATTCCTCAGGGGACTATTCTAGGCCCTCTCCTTTTTTCACTTATGATTAATAGCCTTTCAACCCTTTATGACAATAGATGAAAATTTGTCGATGACTTGACAGTTTTAGAGATATGTCATAAAAACATCTTTAGCAACCCAATGGGCATACTCCAAGATATTGTCTGTGAGGCCTCTTCCCTTGACATGACTGTTAACCCTTCTAAATCCGCAATAGTCTCAGTAAGTTTCCTTAAATACCCTCCCCTTTTTCTTGCTCCTATACCTCCTGAAACTTCTGTCACATCTCTTAAACGCCTTGGCGTTACAATTTCTTCCAATTTAAAATGGAATGCCCAGATAAGTAATATACTACGAAAGGCAAACTTCTCGCTTTCCTTCCTTAAACTTCTAAATAAATTTAGTTGCTCCCAATCATATTTACTACAAGTATACATTTCTTTTGTGCGTCCCATATTAGAGTAAGCTTGTCCTGTGTGGCACCCTGGCCTCTCTAATAAAGCAACACGAAAAATTGAAAATGTCCAAAAGAGAGCTATAAAAATTATTTTTAAAGAGGGCAAGATACCTTCTTTGTATTTGTGAAATATTTCAAACCTAGAAACCCTCGAGAGACGAAGAAATGATTTGTGCCTCCGTTTTGGTAAGTTGGCACTTTTCAACCCCTGTACTGCTAACCTTTTCCCTGAATACCATGTACCTGATAGAAATCGTCCTCCGCGAACTGTGTCCCAGCCTATCCCCACCTTATCTCCCATTCTTTGTACTACCTTGCGGTATAAAAATCTTTTATCCCTTTTTTTACTGATTTAATAAATAGTGGTTAATTTGAACATAAATTTTGTCTTTTCTCTTATATAATAAAATAAACAGCTCGGTTTCCTCTATACTCTTTTTTTTTTTGTTCCCTATCCCCTTTTTATGTTGTTTTTTAAACATCTGTTAATGTGTATATTATTTATTTTTTTTCAGTTTTTTTAGTTTTTATCTGATTAAATAGTTGCCATTCTGAAGTTTTTAATATAAGTGACAAAGGAAACATACAACATTCCGATAATTGATTATTTATTCATTTCAATTTTTTTTTTTTTTTTCATTGGTTCATCTTTTTTCATCTTTTTCATCTTTTTTCATCTTTAAGTTGTTGTGCTTTTGTTATGATTTTCTTGCTTGTTTGTTTTTTATGGAATTCGAAATTCGAATTCGGCCCTTCAGGGCTTGTGATAGCAATTTCTAGAAATAAATATCTTATCTTATCTTATCTAAAATATAAGTTATAATTTGTGACTGAGTAACCCCTAACCAGTTTTCCACCAAATTTTCTTTCAAAAAAAAAATTCTTCATAGTAATGAATGGTAAGTAAATAATGATCCTTGTTAATAACAAAAGTATAAGAGCCTAACTATTGATAGCATTCAGTCAAAGAATCAGCTTTTTATGGTGATCTTAAATATGTATCTGTTTGTTAGTAATTAGTGCAGTTAATAGAACACAATAAAGTTTGTATAATTATAGAAGAATTTCTTTATTTTCTATAAGAATTTCTATATTTTTTTCCCCTGAATGGAGACGTTTTTTGTGTTTTATTATCAATTTATTTTTTGTTTATAGGAGTGATTGTATTTATCTATATGTCACTTTGAAAAAGATTAAATTTTTTACAGTTATGAAGAAGCATAAAGGTGTCAAATATACTGGCTTTTGGCCTTCAAAATTAAATTAAAAATATTGAATTAAAAATTTTATTTGATTTTCTTAATCTTAGTTTTAATGTTTTACTATGAACAAACTACTTTGATAATGCATTACTTTTTATAAACACTGAGTCTAAAGGCATTAAATATTTTGGTGTTTGATAACCGAGTTCAAAACTGTCAATACTGTTAAAAAATATCTGTCCAATGCTTCAGCATTGCTCAGCAGAACTTAATGCTGGGAGTTTATGTCTTAGTTTTTGTAAGTAGGCTATTGTTTTGTTATTTATAGCTACTTACTTTTTCAATTTTTAAATACTTTGATTGACATACTTTTTCCATTGCCTTTAGAAAATTGTTTATCTCTAAGCTTCATTAAATAGAGAAAATAAAACAAGTTTTTTTCAACTGAAAGTAAGGAGCAGCATCAAGACGAACAGAAATTATTACGTATATGAGGGGGGCTTTCCCCTCCTCAAGACCTTGCTCTTCAAGCTACAGTTTTTCAGCAATTTAGAAAGTTATTTATTGTTCTACTAAACAACCCTTGTGTTTTAGGAATTGTGTTTAAAGAATTGGGACAAAATTTAAACTTACAAAGAGCAAGGTGTTGAAGAGGGGGCACCCCCCCCCCCACTCATATGCATAATAATTTCTGTTCATTTTGAAGTTTTATTGTTGCTCCTTACTTTCAGTTGGAAAAAACTTGTTTGTTTTTTTTATTTCTGACTGTTTTTTAAATAATGCCAGGATACCTGGCTCCACCTCCATGGAAAAATCCCCCACCCCATAGAAATATCATGTGAACAATTCAATCCTGGCAAAAATTTACCCTAGACAATTACCCTTATCCACATGCAAAATTGAATTGACATCTCCACATGTAAAATTGAATTGGTAAAGAGGAAGCAAGACATATAAAGAAATTTTGTATATGAATTCCAGCAAATTCACCCAATGTAAAATTTCTTCTGAAAATTTCACCCCATGGAAACTATCCTCTCCATTGAAAATTCTCCCAGAAGAAAATTGGCCCTCCCCACCCGAAAAATGTATACAGAGTTCCTAATAACAGATAAAACAATGAGCGATTTTTATAACTTAAAAACCTTTCTCCAGGAACGTTAGGTGATCATTTTATCTTCAAAGACATAGCTATAGGGTCTTTCAAATATGCTGAAGAAAAAAGCTATCTCGACATTTTGATTGGACGATTTGGGGAAAAAAGTGGCGTGGGATGGGCTCTAGCTACACTCCTATTTTTTGGTCACTTAGAAAAGGTCTTAGAACTCTTTGTTTCCGTGAAAATGAGCCCTATCCTGACGTTCTAGGCCCACTGGATCAATAAGATCACCCTGGGGAAAAAAACAAAAAAAAACAAATAGAAATACACCCATGATTCTTTTCTGGTAAAAATTATATAATTGCATATTTTTGCAGATGAGCTTGAAACATCTACAGTAGGGTTCTTTGATATGCTGAATCTGATGGTGTGATTTTGATTAAAATTATATGACTTTAAAGGGGTCTTTCCCCCTTTTTCTGTGAATCAGAAAAATTTTCTCAGGCTTGTAACTTTTGATGGGTAAGACTAAACTTAATGAAACTGTTCAATTACCCATCAAAATCTCAACAGTATTACCAAAAGTATTGTATTCATAAATGTTTATAGTTTCCTGAAATGTAATTAAACAAATAGAAAAGATTTTTCAACTAAAATAATGAGCAAGTTTCAAATCTGTTCCTTGCTTTCAGTTGAAAAGCTCTTTTTTTAGTTAATTTCCTATTATTTTCCAAATCAAAACCAGGCCTAACCTAGATACAATTTGAGGTACTGGTCCCTCAAATCCCTGGTCAATTGCTTTTAAAATGTGTAAATCAATAATTATAATAATAAAATTAAATTTTTAATTTAAAATTTTTTCTTTTAATTTTTAATTTAAAATTAAATTTTTAATTTTTAATTGCCAAAAATAAATTTTTTTTGGCAAAAAATTTGAAAATTGAAAAGACGTGGATATTAGATCAGATCAGAATTTGATTTTTTCTGGCATAACCAGCAACACTTTAAGCATCCTGAAGTACTGGTTCTGCCTGCCTACCAGTGGGTAAAGGCAGGCACACATAGCTGCCCCCACCCCTGGGGTGTAAGATGGGACTCATCAGGTGAGACCTATACCAATTTTAACTTGTAATTTGACTACAGTAACCAATCCTTGGGTTTATGCCACTGCTACTGTTGATGCTTGATGTTTTGTGGTGATTGCTTTCTGTTCTTCAAATTTCACAGTCCCCTGCTTTGGTATTGGAAATTTATTACTTGATTGTGGACTATATCCTGCCTTATACCCAAATTGTCTTATACCACTGCTTATTCTGTTCCTGTTTTGTTGTTTACTTCAGATAAGAAATGAAAAGTTAACTCAAGCCACCTTGTGAACTAAGGTCTGACAGCTCAATCCAATTCTCTGGATCAGAATCTGTTTCAGAGCAACAAACCATCTGCAAAACCCAGACCCATAGTTGTTGAATTTTGCAACTTACAAGTTCGTCAACTGCTTCTCAGACAAAAGAAGGATTTGAAATGATCAGGGATTCTATTTTCTGAGACGCTTACAAAACCACGCTTACAACTTCTTTCATATGCCAAATCAAAGCTTGGCTTACGTAATGTTTGGTCCAGTAAAGGTGATATCCTGTATATAACCCAATCTGGAAGAGTGGTTAAGTTTAATAATCAGAATGAAATTGATTTATGTGCTGCAAATGCAAAAAAATTAAAGTGATGGATCTAGATTTATTTTCTTATAATATATTGCATGGTTTTTGTTGGGATTTACTTGCTGTTCTTAAAATATTCTTCTATTATTCTTTACTGTCCTCACATAATTTTGACTGGTACCATATTACACTTTGTGCCAATAGTTTGGATAATATGTCCCTTCCCACTAATATTTCTTTATGTTTGTTTGTGATTCTGTCACCTTCTTGTAGTCTGATTTACATTATATTCTTGTCGTGTCATTATACTTGTAACCCCCATAATATCAACTGGTCACACATTATAGTTTGTGCTAATACTTATAATAATATGTGCCTTCCCACTGATTTTTCTTTATGTTTGTTTAGGATCCTTTCACCATCATGTAGCTTAGCTTCTATAATGTTTTTGTCATGTCAGCACACTTGCAGCTCATATAATTTTCACTGGTCCCATATTGCATTTTGGGCAAATATTATGAATCGTATATGTTATCCCACTGTTATTTATTTATTTTTTTATGTTTGTTTGTGATCCTATCACCCTTATGTAGGCTGAATTCTTTCATATTTTTGTCATTTCAGCATAATTCCAGCTCATATAATCTTGACTGGTTTCACTTTATACTAGGTGCCAATATTTTGATGAGTATGTGCCATGCCACTATTATTTCCTTATCTGGGTTGGTGATCCAATCGCCTTCCTGTAAGCTGAGTTCTATCATATTTTTCTCATGTCAGCAAACATGCCACTCACATAATTTTGACTGGTCCCATATTATATTTTGGTCTATATTTTGAATAATATATGCCATCTCATTGATATTTCTTTATCTTATTTTTTGATGCTATCACCCTTGTGTACCCTGAATTCTATCATATTTTTGTCATGTCAGTATATATGCAGCTCTCATAATTTCTTACTACCCATATTACACTTTGGGCTAATATTTGGAATAATATGTGTCATTCCATTGATATTTATTTATATTTGTCTGTGATCCTATCATCTTCAGGTAGGCTGACTACTATTATATTTTTTTTTTCATTTCAGCATACTTACAGCTTACATAATTTACTGGTCCCACATATTATATTACATGACGTTATTTCAGCTCATCTTAGGTTTTAATATGGCTCTTTACTAATACTGAAAAACTTTTTTTCAACACAAACATCTTTTTTAAATTAAGTTTTATTATTGGTTAATATTAGGTATGTTAGCAAGGCTGTACCCATAGGGGGGGGGGCTTAGGGGAGTTGGAACCCTCCTATCCCCCCCCCAGAAATTTTTGTTTAACTCGTAAAAACATAACAAAAATGGATATAAACAAATTTTGTATGTGTTTTTAAGTTTTTATGTGTAGCCAATACTTTGAATAAAATGAGTCATTCTACTGATATCTCTTTATGCTTTTTGTGATCCTCTCACCTTCATGTAGCCTAATTTCTATTATTTTTTTGTCAGTCCAGCACACTTGCAGCTTATGTAATGGGAACTGGTGTCACATTATACTTTGATCCAATACTTTGGATAATTTTACCATCCCACTTGTTTTTTTATGTGTACATTTATTATGTGGGACAATTATGGGTGATTTCTCTTTTCTTTTGAACTTTTCTATTCTTATGTCGGTTATATTTGATCAACCAAGTAGGGCTGGTAAACAAGAGACTCACACGCTTGACCCTCTCCTTGAATCTATGGTTAATCCTAGCTGTAATTATCACACTACCATTGATTATTGTGATAAAATTATACCCTCACTGTCTTTAAATAGTAGCTTTAATGTATTTTGTTTGAATGTGAGTGGGATAAGAGATAAGTGGGATAGTCTGAAACCATATTTGTGGTCTGATAATTCTTGCCCTTTTGATGTAATAGGTTTAACAGAAACATGGTTATCTGATGGGGAAAAATTAACAGCTTATGATATGCATGGTTATGTTGCTGTCCATATCCCCAGAATGGTAACAAAGTGCTCAGGGAGTATTTCTTTATTTATAAAGTCTGATATTGAGTTTAGAAGAAGGTCTGACCTTGAATCCTTGTTTACATCAGTAGTGTCAAATAGTAGGACAGTTTATTCTCTTGTTATTGATCTGAAAAGCCAGTTTGCATGTGACACTGTTTGTTTGTTTTATGAGCCCCCTCCTTTTCCAACACATTTGTTCTGTGATTTGCTTGATCAACTTTCTTGTGTGGGGTCTTTCTCTAAAAAACGTATTTGTGTTTTGGGAGATTTTAATTGTAATATGTTAAATATTGGATCAAGTGATGAATGTGACCATCTCTTTGATGTGCTTTCTTCTGCTGGTCTACTTCCTTCAATTGTTTTTCCTTCTTGTATTGACCCTACTAGAAATTCTGCCACTTTAATAGACAATATTTTCATTTCTCATTCTTCTAATTTGAAGTTTACTTCTGGTCTTGTTTTCACTGATCTTTCTGATCACTTCCCTATTTATGTTTCACTTTTTGTGCCTCAAACTGAGATTGCTGTGAATGAGCAGGGTGAGTCTTCTTTTAGAACTTCCACAGATAAAGAAATTTCTAATTTAATGCATAGTCTTCAGAGTAATGATTGGCCTAGTGTTCTTGAAGCTAATGATGTTGATTGTCCAACGAATTTATTTTTGTGTTGTATGGGAGCTCTGTTGGATAAGCATTTTCCTCTTAGAAAGAGGCCAAGGAATTCCACACCCAAATGTCCATGGATGTCTAGAGGTTTGATCAATGCTACACATATGAAGGCATCTCTGTTCAAGGCTGCATGTAAAAATAAGACACAGGATGATCTTTTGAAGTATAAACTTTATAAAAATGTGCTTACTTCTTCAGTACATGCAGCCAAAAAGCTATATTTTTTGCGTCAAATTGATGAGTGTAAGGGGAATTTGCAAAGGTTTGGACTGTAGTTAATGAAGCTCTTTCCTGCAAGAAACTCAAACAGTCCCCCCCCCTTGTTGCTACAGGAAAGCTGATGGATCTTTCGTGGACAAAAATTCTTCAGCAAGTGCCTTCAATACGTATTTCACCTCACTTCCTTAAGTTCCTAATCCATCCTACAGCAGAGTAAGTAGTTTTCCCTTAGCAGAAAAGTCATTTTTCCTTTTTCCATGCAGTGATACCGAAATTTCTAACATTATTTCTCAGCTTTCAAGTAGCCGTTCAGTTGATGGTTTTGGTTTGAGCTGTAATGTTCTTAAAAAAATTGGTCAGTTTGTTTCTAACCCCATCTCACACATAACTAAGCTCTCTCTTTCTTCTGGTGTTTTTCCTCATTTATTTAAGGTTGCTAATGTTGTACCTTTGTTTAAAAAAGGTGATTCATCTCTAATTTCAAACTATAGACCTATTTCTCTCCTTCCTGTAATTTCTAAGGTTGTTGTAAAAGTAGTGTATTGTAGACTCTCTTCATTTGTATTTAGTACTAATACGACTGCAGGTAATTCTCTCATAACTAACCATCAGTATGGCTTTTGTCGCAGTTTTTCTACCTTGGATGCACTTTCAGATGCAACAGAGTTTGTGCATGTTAACCTTGACAAGGGCTTGTGTGTTTTGGGTCTATTTTTTGACTTTTCAAAGGCATTTGATATGGTCATTCACTCTGTTCTTTTGTCTAAATTATCTTCATTTGGTGTGCATGGAGTCCCACTTGAATGGTTTAGGTCTTACCTCTCAGGGAGATCTCAGTATGTTTTGGTTAATGGTACTTCTTCCTCTGCCTTGCCTATTGTAAAAGGTGTCCCACAGGGCTCTGTGCTTGGACCACTTTTGTTTTTAATTTATATTAATGATCTTGTTGATGGTCTTCATCCCCTTGTGCACCCTATTATTTTTGCTGATGACAGTAACTTTTTCATTGCTGCAGTGAACCTGCCATCTGCCACTTCCCTAGCTCAAGGTCTTCTTGATAAAGTAAAAGATTGGTTCTTGTCAAATGGTATGACTCTCAACAGCCAAAAAACTGCCATTGTACACTTTAGAACCCCTTATCATATGAGAGACGCAAGGGAGCCAACCATCCCGACTTATGGGAATGATATTATACTGCAAGCTACTATAGTGAAATTTCTTGGTGTGCATCTTGACTATTTTCTTTCTTTTAAACCCCATATAACTCATACCCATTCCCTTGTTCTCCGCCAATCTTCAATGTTATACAGGGTTAACTCATTTCTTCCCCCAGATGTTATGCTTTCTCTTTATTATGCTTTTATTTTTCCTTTCCTTTCTTATTGCTGTTCTGTCTGGGGTAGTACTAATAAATCTCTTCTCTGCTCACTTCAAAGAGCCCAAAATAGGGCAGTGAAGGCTACTTTTCTTCTACCTCGTTTTTACCCTTCCTCTGATCTTTATAATGATACTATAGCTCCACTGGATTGTATTGTGGGTAAAAATTACCTTTATTTAGCACATTCTGCTTTTCTAGGTACACTTCCACCATCTCTGCAGCAGTTTTTCTTTCTGTCAGGCTCAGGTAGGTACTCTTCTTTTTTACGTAGCTCTTATTGCAGATTCATTTTACCTAAGCAATCATCAACAGCAGGTCAGAGGTCTCCTGTTGTCTATTTTACTATGGAACTCCATCTCTCCTGATGTCCCTCTATCTCTTTCTGCAAAGGCAGTTTCTCACTGGGTATTTCCAGTATAGTATTTCCCCGCTTTTTTTTCTTCTTTTTTTTGCATTCCATCCAAATTTATATATCTTTTTTTCATTCAATATATTTTATATTTTTTTTTTATTTAATCCTAATTTTCAATCTCTTCTTCGTTTATATATTTTTTTCAGTTATTTGTGAAGTTTCCTGTTCATTCTTCTATTTTCATAAATGTCTCTTGATCCTTTTTTTTTTTAAGTATGTTTTTTTTCTGTTTTTTTTTATGTGCTTTATAATAGTGTCTTATTTGTTTTGTTGGCCCTTTACAAGCTGAGCTTCTTGGGCGTGTATAAACTTTAATTTTGTAATTGTTTTGTTTTTTGTATTAATAAATTGATTGATTGATACATTGATTAGTACTGTTCTACATTTAAATTTGGAATTTTAATTTTGGATAAACTTTGAATATATTTAAAATTGGCAATGAACAGTAATTTTGGTGACAAGTCCTTGTTAATATTATTACTAAAGAATTTTGGTTGGATGAAAAGGAGAATTGTTTGTATGGATGGAATTTCTGTGAGACTTTTGGTCTTGTACATAACTGAAGCCATCACAACCTCTACAATAGGATTTTCTTATTGGAAAATACATTATTTATTTTTTTTTAATACATTGAAGTACTTCTTATAAATATAAAAAGAAAAATGTTACCATTGAAAATTACTGAAAACTAAGTTCCTAGCAGTATTTGCCACCCCAAAGAAATTTCATGATGGGGCTGATGATGACCTGCCTTGCCTTTTCCACATCTGTGCTGGTAGATATGGGAATGTAACATATTAGCTGTAGCCTATAGAGAAACATTTTAATTAATTCCTTCAGGGCATGTAGGAATCTAGGTAAATATTTACCAAATCATATTATTGACTTACAAATAAAGTGAATATACCACTTGATGCCTTTTTTTATGCTCTTTCCAAATATAATAATCATTTTTGTAAGAAAATAATTTTAACCCCATCCCTATATATACCAATTCAGGGTATATATTTGTACATTAGGGGGAGGGGGAATTTTATTTCTGATGTAAATGGGAGGTAAGTTTAAACTTTACCCTCACCCCCTAATGTGCCAATATATACTCTGAATTGGTGTATAGGGGTAGGGGTGAAATTCATTTCAGACAAAAATGATTATTTTATTTGGAAAGAGCATAAAAAAAGGCATTGAATGGTATATTCACTTTATTCATAAGTCAATAAACCTAATATGATTTGGTAAATATTTACCAGAATCTACCCTGCCTAAACAAGGACTTATATCCCCCTCATTATAGCTGATACACAATTACAGATCACCAAACATAGCATAATTTCATTACAAATAAACCAAATCAACTTGTTTGAGTTCAGTACTAGCCTACCATCATGTGGCATTACTTCTTTTGTAACTGAGAAGCCTAAAATATAGTTATTGATACTTTTAAATCAATTAGTTTCTCATGATTTTAAATTGATAGCAAATCTGTCCTCTTTGGGCTGAAGTTACAGTTTGGTGCCCTAAACTGTCACCCAACTACCACTGCTATTTTGGCATCTGGCCCCCCTGAAAAATTTTCTGCTGGCACCCTTGGTATATACTCAGAATTCATTGTGAAAGTTTTGTTACTTTAAGTCAAGCAGGCCTAGTTTCCACTAAGACATGCCAAGCAATAAGCTCCTCATCTAGAATCCTGCCACATATCTAGTAAGAGCCTTATTACCTAATTAAGTAATTCATACCTGTCTATGCCTTCCTTTAAATACCACAGCAAAAGCTCCATGCCCAATAAGATCTTTTGGATTGTATTCATAGTCCCCAATGCTCTCCATTGTCTAATTTAACTTATTCTCAAACAGCATATTTCACTTAAGTATTTTAGTTATAACTGAATAATAAGAGGACCAAAATTTAGATATATATCCTGTTTTGTAAGTGCAGAGCTTCATTAACACAACTACAAAAAAACTTCTTCTTCTTCTTCTTCAATTATAGGCTTCGGATGAATCCATTTAACCTTTTTCGTATTGTATGATTATGTCATGGGTGTCCTGGGAAATCAAATATAGAGATTAGACTATTATTATTCAATAATAGACTTTATACATCATTGATGAAACCACCTATATTTAGGCAGTTAAAGACAGCTTTGAACAATTCAGCATCATCAGTTGAAGAGTGTCTCCTTTGTGTTAGTTGGTCAATATTAGGGGTTAGCTTGAGGCGCTTGAATATAGCAGATAAAGTTAGCCATTCTTTTTTATGGTTGAGAGTTGCCACAGAGCAACCAAAAAGAACATGGTTGATGGTCTCATCATAGGTTTGACATAAGCGGCAAAGAGGGCTCATTACTGTTGGAATGGTTGTGTTTTGATAGTGATAAGTTTGGCTGTTAAGGCCAGTAGCATTTGATCGTATTCTGTGGTACATCTTTGAGTCTTTCCGGGATGTAAATGGAGAATGGTTTGGTGGACATTGGTTTGCAAGGTAAATTTTTAGGCACCAATGGTTTACATCTCTTACTGGGATAGGTCTTCCAGAAATTATTTCAAGCTGAAGGGCAGATTTAGCTATTTCATCTGCCTTGTGGTTCCCTTTCATACCCATGTGACTTGGGATGTACTGGAATTTTGTGGATATACCTTGTTTAAGTAGTTGGTTCAATAGTACAAGAGTGGTGGAGGTATCATTGTCTGGGTAATCTGAATGTTCTGGTGATATTGAGGCAAGGGCTGATTTTGAGTCTGAATAAATTATAAGAGGGGTGTTTCTTGGGGGGTTTGGCATCTTTATAATGGTTTCCAATGCAATGTTGATGGCAGCTATTTCAGCTGTCATGATACTCACATCATTTTGGAGCCTTTCAGCAGCTGCTGTACCTAAAGATGGGAAGTGGACTCCACAAGCAGTCCTGAACTCTGTTTTTGAGCCATCCACAAAAATTGGGAGGTGGTGGATATATCTCTGAGACTCAAATTCATGAAATAATGATTTTACATAGGCAAGTGAAAGGTCGGTTTTAATAGCTGGCTCAAACAAAAGGTTCACTTCTGGGTAGAGGTTAGCCCAGGAAGGTATCCAGGGGTATATTTGAAATAAGTAGGATGAAGGTATGGGGTAGGTCATTTGCGTGGTTGCAAATTCCCGTGCAAGGCCCCTAAAAGCTCCAGGGTTTCTTAGCCAGTCATGTAATCTATGGGAACTGTTACCTTCAATTTTTGGAAAGTAGCGGGCAAGTAGGATGTTTCTACGCATGGTACTAGAGGTGAGACCACTTTCACTAAGGAGGAAGTTGGGTTTGGTGTGATTCCTGAGGCCAAGTATAGTACGATTCGTAGTATTATGGACGGTCTCCAGACTGCATAGTAGGGCATTTGAGCATGATCCATAGACAATTAGTCCATAATCAATCTGAGACCTAATATAAGTCTTATAGAAATTTATTAGAGTTTTTTCATGGCAACCCCAAGGCGTATTGAGTAGCCTTTGTAAGATACGCATTTTCCTGAGGCATTTTATTCTCACATTTTCAATGTGGAGCCTGAAGGTTAGTTTTTGGTCTAGAGTGAGGCCAAGATATTTGGTGTGTTGTTGCTCTTGGATGACAACACCATTTAGGGTTAGTAGGGCAGATTGGGGATTTCTCCTGTTATGAAACTGTACTATAGCTGATTTTGATGGGGCGGTGGGTAGGCATGAATTGTTGGAGAAACATTCAAAGGCATAAAGCGACTTTTGTAACTTGGATTGGGCTAGTTCAAAATCATTTGAGGTAGACCATAGGACTATATCATCTGCAAACTGAATATTTGTTTGGGGTAGGTTAAGATCCCATAAATATAGTGAAAACAGGAGACAGCTGAGGACAGCACCTTGGGGAAGGCCTTTGGAGACAGACTTTTTAGAAGTAATGTAGGAATTTACTTGGAGAACAAAAGAGCGTTCAGATAGGTAACTTTTAAAGAAATTCACTACAGGTATTGGAAAACCCATTTTTGATAATTTTTGCAGTAGCAGTGGATGTTGGATATTATCATATGCGTTTTGGAAGTCCAAGAAGGCTGCAACTAGGATTTGGTTGTCTTTCAGACACTCAGATATGGCGTTGTTTAGGCGAACAAATGCATCAATGATATTTCCTAAATGCTGTTTGGGTATGTGGGATGAGGTGGTTGGACTCAGCAAACCAATACAATCGGGAGTGGATTATCTTCTCATATAATTTTCCCAGAACTGGGGTAATCATAATGGGTCTGAAGGAGTTGGGGTCCTCTTTGGGTTTATTTTGTTTTAATATGGGGATGATGAGTGATGTTTTCCAAGCAGATGGGAAGAAGGAGTTGCTCCAGGCATTGTTGAAGAGAGATAAGAGTACTTTTTTAAACTCTATTGGAAGGTGTTGGAGAAAAGATGGATGGATCTGGTCGTGGCTGCAAGTTGTTTTGGGTTTGATTGAATTGATTGCTTTATTCAGCTCAATCATTGTAAAATCTTGGAGTAGATACTGGGACCCAGGCAAGTCAAAATGGGGTGTTAGGCTGGTCTGAGGTGGATTATGAGAGGTGTTTTTGAATTTCTTCTCATAAAAATCTGCTAAAAATTTAGCCTTTTCTTCGTTGGTTTCCAGCTGCTGACCATTTAGAGTTAGCTGGTAATGGAAGGGGTTCTGTGTGGAGAATTTGCCACACATCTTGTCTAGGAATTTATGAATCTTTGACTCTTGCGTTTTGTGGGACACAGATAAGAGAAAGTTTTTGCAAGCCTCTTCTTTTGCAAGTTTAATTGTTCTCTTAAGTTTTGCCTCTGCTTGTAGCTTTGCACTATATTTTCCAGTGGATGGATTTCTCTTGAAGGATCTGATGGCATTCCTTTTATTGTGCCAAGCCTCTTGCCAAGAGGCTGTCCACCATGGCTTAGGGGGTTTGTTAATCTTTAGTGTTTTAGGGCGTTGGGACTGAGGTCTGGTAAGTTTTGCAGTATCAAGAAGCAGTGAGGTGAGGTTTTCGGAGAGTTGGTTTGGGTCAGTGGAGAGTGAAGAGTAGTCATGGTTTGAGAGAATGTGGGAGAAGTTAGGCCAGTCTGCTTTTTGCCACACATAGTGGGAAATGAAATGGTCAATGATGGCTGGGTCACCAATTTTTGTGCATATGGCAAAATGGTCACTTAGGAGGTTGTCTATTCTATTGACAGTAGTTTTATTTATTAAACTTGATGAAACTAATTGAAGATCAATAGTTGAATAACTCCCACTTCTTTTGCTGAAGTAGGTATTTAGGTGTCTAGGAGTCGCTAGCACTATATTGGTAAAATTGGTGAGGAATTCCTCTATGTATTTTCCAGCATTATTTTGAGGTGAATAACCCCAGATAGAACTATGGGCTAAACTATAGAACTATGGGCTAAACCAGATAAACTTCTGATAATTTTGAAGACTATTCCTCATCTTCTTCAAAGTAAAAATCTCTTTTATCGTAAATTAACCATCATACATAGACGTTGTTGTATTCAATGAGAGACGTTTGATTAATCAGTCTATTGAAACCAACCAACCTGCAACACAAACAACAAGCATAAGCACACAGCAAGCTATACAATGAGAGCATTACAGGCGGCACAAGCATATCATAACAAAGGTAAGCATACAACATCTTCCTTCACATACAAAATAAAAAATAACAAAACAAAACTCTTCTGAAGCATCATAATCACTATTGTAAATAACCATAGTTCCATTTAATTATTCACAGATCAAAAATCTGTCTTGGTTTTATGGGCCTTCCATATCTTGACACGCGTGGCCCAAATAGAGTCCCGTTCGTATTAGAATTCCTATTACTGTTCACTGGAACCGGATTCGGAGTTGCAAACGGTGTGTCTGGAACATCAGCATTTTCATCAACTCTAAACCTTGGTGGAGTAGCAATAGTCGGACTGGTAACGTCTAGATTTTTAGGGGACTCAGTACCCTCAAGTAATGGCCCCTGCGCAATGGGCTGGCTCTCACCTGAGTCTACAAGTTCGTGTGGAATGTTAATTTCGGTTTCCCCCGGCGCAGTGAATCTAGGCTTCAAATGCACGCGATTTCGTCTGTAAGTATTTCCATTTTCCGTTTGTACTAGATGAGATCTTGGCTCTGGCATTGACAGAACTATTTCTTTCTTCCACTGTTTATCTTCTTTTGACAGTTTCATCCAAACTGTTCCGTTTGGACTCAGCATAGCTAAGTCTTTCGCATGCCGGTCATAGTGGGTTTTCTGCCTACACTGATTTCTTTCATGAACCTTGATGATCTCTTTTCTAGGTATTACCTTGGGACGCAGCTGGATAGTTGGTAGGATCAACCTCGGAGTCCTGCTCATGAGCAGTTGAGCCGGTGATGCAGATCCACTGATTGGAGTACTCCTGTACTCAAGAAGACCAAGATAAGGATCCGAATCGGAGTCGACTGCTTTCTGCATGATTCTTTTCGCAATGTCTACTGCCTTTTCTATATGTCCATTCGATAGTGGGAAGTTCGGGCTTGATGTACAGAACTGAATGTCGTACAGTTGCAGAAAACTAAGGAACTCACTGGATGAGAACTGTGGCCCATTGTCTGACCGAATCTTCAACGGTATGCCATATCTAGCAAAATGTGACTTGAGTTTGGTGATGATTTCCGACTAAGTTGTGCAGTTCAACTTGTCAATCTCGATGAACCGGCTATAGTAGTCACTGGTAATGAGGTAATTTCTGCCCTCCAATTGACAAAGGTCTACACCGAGAGCTTCCCATGGGCCTTCGGGTAGTGGAGTAGAAAGCAAAGACTCTCTGGGGTTGTTTGGTGCATATTTCCCACACGATTCGCAGCTCTTTACAAACTCTTCTATTCCATGGTTCATTCCAGGCCAGAAAACCAGAGTTTGCGCTCTCTGTTTGGCTTTTTCCATGCCCATGTGGGATGCATGCAGTTGCTGGAGAATGTTTGGCTGGATGGCTAAAGGAATGACAATTCGGTCAGCCTTCAAGATGATGCCATCAACAACCGCTAGCTCTTCTCTGAAATTCCAGTATGGGATAACAGGTCTTGGACAAGACTTCCTGACGACAGGCCACCCTTCCTGGATCACTTTGATGAGGGTTTGCATGACTGGATCTCGCTGATTTTCTTTTCGGATTTGCTCCATTTTTTTAACAAACGAGTTTACATAAAATTCGATCTCCTTTTGAAAATCGTCGTTTCCTTCAGATGGGTGCAGTCTTGACAGGGCATCAGCTACTGGGATATCTTTGCCTCTAATGTAGTGAACCTCCAAATCGTACGGCTGTATCTGAAGCATGATCCTTTGCAGCCTTGGTGGTGCCCGAGACAAAGGCTTTGATAGAGTGGTTTCCAAAGGCTTGTGATCTGTGTACAGCTTGACTTTTCGGCCATAAATGTATTGGTGAAATTTCCGACAGCCAAACATGATTGCATACAGCTCCTTCTTGATCTGTGAGTAGCGCTGTTCTGTCTCATTCAATGCTTTTGAGGCAAATCCTACAATCTGTCCGTGAGTTAAAAGCTCTGCCCCAAGGCCATGTTTTGACGCATCTGTTTTCAACTCTACTTCCTTACTTTGAGCATCGAATGCAGCTAGGTTCTGACAAATAGAAACCTTGATCTTCTCCATCTCTGATTTATGAACATCTGTCCACTGGAATGTATCCTGCTTTCCTAACTCTCTTAATGAGTGGTTCAAAGTCGAGAGATTTGGAATGTAATGAGATAGGAAATTGACCATTCCTGAAAACGTCTAGAGCTCCTCCTTGCTTGTAGGATACGGCATTTCCTTTATAGCCTGAACCTTTCCTGGATCCGGCTTTATGCCTTCAGCTGTGATGACGTGGCCAAAATAAGGGATACTGTGAGCATCAAATATACATTTCTTGGGGTTGAATTTCACTCCTTCCTTTCTGGCCCTCTCAAGCACGCATAAAAGGTTTTTATCATGCTCGTCATCTTTACCAGATACTATTATGTCATCCACAATCACACCCAGACCTTCTAGATTGTTGAACGTTTCCTCCATTTTCTGTTGGAATATGTCCTGAGCACACACAATCCCAAAAGGCATTCTCATGTATCAATATCTTCCAAAGGGTGTATTGAAAGTTGTCATCAATGACGATGGTTCTGACAGTTTGAGCATCCAATACCCAGACTTGGCATCTAGCTTAGTAAACCTGTTGTGACCATGAAGCCGTGCAGCTATGTCTTCAAAAGTTGGCATGGGGTAATATGGTCGTTGTATAGCATTATTTAGATCCCTTGGATCTAAACACAAACGCAGAGACCCATCTTGTTTTTCAACGGTGACAATTGAGTTTACCCACTCAGTAGGAGTTGTAACTTTCTGTATAGTACCCTGTTTTTCCAGCTGTTCTAACTCACTTTTTAGCTTGTCATTAAGGGCGAATGGTATACGTCTCACTGAATGTACAGTTGGCACAGCATCTGGCTTCAGATGTATGGTGCACTCACCCTGCAGTTCGCCTATGCCAGTGAAGACGTCAGCGAAGTCTTTTTTTACCTTCTGGATGAACAGCGTTTCATGATTTTGCTCAACAGTTCCTGCCACTTTCACAAGACCCATGTCGACGCATGCTTCATAGCCAAGTATTGGCATGGCTTTGGTTTTTACAACAAAGAATTCATATCTACCTGTGGTAGCCTTGTTGTATGTGCATGACAGCATACATATCCCGATTACTGGGATTCTCGTACCTCCGTATGCAACAAGAATCTGCTTGGTCTCTTTCAATTCAGGTCTAGGGACAATTTTCTGAAACAGATCTACTGGAATAACATTGGCTTCTGCTCCAGCATCCATTGTGAACTTAATCTTCGATTCTTATTTGTTCATAATGATTTCTGCAGTCGGTTGGCTTCCTTTTATATTTCTCAACGGATCCCACAAAGAGTGTATTGATGAATACTTGGTCGATCTGAGCTGCATTTCCACTTTCAACAGCATGCACTGGTTTGCTTCTGCAAACTCTGGCAAAGTGATTTGAGCGTCCACAACTTGAACAAATTTTTCCTTTTGCTTGGCACCTGTGATTTGGTTCATATTGCCCTCCACAGAAGTAGCACTGCTTAGGCTGTGAAGCATATGCTGACTGGTGTTGCTTCCTTTTATGTAGACTATTGATCTCCTGTTTTATCTTCACATCTTGTGAAACATCTGCCATTGTTGAGAGCTGGGCCTGGGTTGTCTCATGGGCTCTAGCGATTTCTATGGCTTTTGAAAGTACTAATGTACCACCTTCTGACAAAAGTTTCTCCCGAATTTTCGGTGATAAGATTCCACAAACAATTCTGTCTCTCACCATATCATTAATGGTTGTTACTGGGTAATCACAGTCCTTAACCAACACGTGTATGGCTGTTATATACTGTTCCACTGATTCACGCACACTTTAGACTCGTTTGTGAAGCTTGTACTGGGCAAAGACTGGGTTGACAGATGGTGAAATATGTTCCTTGAACTTTTCTAGGTAGCAAGCAATTTTATCTGTCTCTTCTGCCTGCAATGTCCAAGTACTGTATACATCTCGACCTTTTTCACCAAGCCACAGAAGTAGATATGCACACTGTTGCTTTTCAGTTTTTCCACTTAAAGGGCCTGTGAACATTAGCCGCACATGTTGTTCGAATTTTGTCCATGACTCATGACTGGCTGCTTCCCAGTCAAAACGAGGTGAAGGCGTAGAGTTGTCCATCTTGACTATTTTTCTGACACCATGTTGTATTCAATGAGAGACGTTTGATTAATCAGTTTATTGAAACCAACCGACCTGCAACACAAACAACAAGCATAAGCACACAGCAAGCAATACAATGAGAGCATTACAGGCGGCACAAGCATATCATAACAAAGGTAAGCTTACAACAGACGTGACAAAAGGATTTACATCGTGATGCAATGTTTTTCCATAACGTAAGTTACAAAGTAATGCAAAGTAGTTCATTACTAGTTAGCTAAAAATAACCCTTCAATAAAAACACAGAATAAGCCTTTTACATTAAATTGAATCAGAGGTGTACGCAGGGGGGCCCCAGGATCAGCCCACTCGTGCCCGAAATCCTAAATTTTTCCGAATTCCAGGGCACTTCTTATTCAATTATCAAATTTCTTATTATTGAACCACCCCAAAAAATCTTGTGCAAGTACCTGGCATGAATAGGGACGAGGGCCGCAGTGCAGTGGCAATATAAAGAAAAAAAACTGAAAGCACAGAAGTAAAGCCTTTCTGTTTTTCTTCCCAAATATAGCCGGATTAAATATACAGCTATTAAAAATATACATTAAACATTAAATATACAGCTATTTGGTCTTATGTTGGCTAAGAGTCTTTGAATATTAGTGTACTCTACAGGTGCCTGTCCACCCCTAATCAAGCTAATTCTGAAGTAAGTACGTCAGATTTCATATTCAAGCTGAGTAGCCAGCTAAATGGGCTATCATTGTATGGTGAAATAAAGGTTAAAGAAAAAAATTTGCTTAGTTATTGGAAATAACGAGCTCTGTCCATTTCAAATCTTCTTGGTTCAGACTTGGGATTTCACTTCATGTGAATGAAATTACATTAAAAAAACGGCCCTTAATGGCACTTCACACAAAAGTACTTTCTGATATAAACCTAGTGGACCGATTCTCGGTCACAAGGCTTTGACTTGTATCATGTACTATAGATGTGGGTGCCAGACACTGCTTCTTCTTTATTGTTTTCGACCCTAAAATGTGAATTTTTTAGTATCTTTTCATTTAGGGTTTAGGGATTTTTGCAAGCCTTCATGTGACGGTTACTGTGAGTACTTATGACTGTGACTGAGATTACAACTACTTGCAAAAGCGACTACTTGTGACTGCGAGTACTTATGACTGCGACTCTGAAAACTTGTGACCGTGCCTAAGAATACTTACCAAACGTCTTCTTGGATATGGCGTAGGGTTTCAATGCATTATTTATTTATTATTTGTTTTTCCAGGGCCACTCATGCGGAAAGGTTCGTCATAGAAACTTCGGAAGCGGTTCATTTGATTGGAAGTTTGAAAGTTCTCGTTTCTCCCAAACACACACAAAACAAAATATATTGTAAACTGGAGCTTTATAATTATGACAGTGAAAATAAAAAAAGTTACTGTCAAACAAAGTCTTGGACCTTGAGCTGTTTGTTCTGACTAATATCAATAGATATTAAGCATTCAGTTTATTTTTATTAGTTTTTAGTTTTTTTTGGCTGTCATCTTGATTATTGCAGTGATATTGTTTTTCGTAGATACTTTGAAAAACCCAAGCACGCTGTTAAAGATGCAAATGATTTTCAGTAAAACGCAAATAACACAATAGAATTTTGGAGATTAACGGTTAGGAGGGGAGCAGTAGCCAAATTATTGTGTGTGGTAATTTCTTTTCGTTAAAAGTTGTACTTGAGTGTTCATTTAAATTTTTACTTGTTTTAAGATTAAGTTATTCATTTAAATCAGTACCTGTTACCTTTGTGTTTAACTTATTTATTTTAATTTTTGTTCGTTTTGGGTTTCAATTACCCTTTGACAGTAATTTCTGGTTATTTGAGCTTGAGTTATTGTAGGGCTTCATTTCTGGTCGTCTTAAGTTTTAATGTGGCTTTTCACTTTTATTTTGAAAACACTTCTTTCTGTAAAAGTTTTTTTTTAATTAATTCCGAATTATAGGCAGAATATATGGTGCTGAATGTCCTATGGCATTTATTTTTAAATTTTTATTTCTTTTGATTCTTTTATGTTTGTGTTTTGGGGGTCGAGTTATCTGGGTCTAAGAAGAACGAGCAATTATTTCCCATGGACATGGTCGGGTATTGATATTTATAGCATTTGATACCAGTAAACCCCTTGTGATCCAAAACACGTTCATTAGGCATACATCAGAGGGTTTTTCCACCCGAACTACTTTTAAGGAGCACATTTTATTTATTTTTAATTTAATTTGAATGGCATAGAATCACGCTTTACTGAAAACAAATTATATTATAATATTTTGTTTTATACTTACCACAATGAAAAATAAGAATTACAGTGAAATAAAATATTGAATTGCTGAGTTTCCCTTAACTAATAATTTTTCTCAGGGGAAAGGATATTTTCGAGGGATAATTTTCCGGGGAGACATTCCTCTGGGTGGAATTTTATAGCAAAATTAAGCCAGATTTCACCAAGTAAACTTAAATGGATGGAACTTTTTATTCCAAATAATCAAGCAATAGCTTAAGTAAAGAAAGTCTTCAAAATGTCAGAAGGCTTTCCCGGCTGCAATACCTATAAGGAGCCTATATTTTAACTTACTTTCAATAACATGGAGCGAAAATCAAAATCAAAACCAAAAAGTGGATAGAATCATATTTTCTTCCTATATTTTGTAATATAGGTAAAATATTCCAAAATGACTTCTTTTCTTCACTATTTTTGTTTGTTTTACTTTTCACTTTGCTGTACAATCTTGAATGTGTGGGGAAATGTTTTTGGTAGCAGTAAATTTTCCGGTGGATACTCTACCAAGGGATAATTAGTCGGAAAAACATAAAATATATGGTGTAGAAGTTCCTATAATATTTAGTTTAACATTTTTTTCCGTGTTTTGGGGGATGGTGACTGGGTTATCGTTGCAGTGTAAAGTAAAGGTTAAAGAGAATAAATTGCTTTCTTATCTGAAATAAGGAGCTCTGTCCGTCTTAAATCTTCTTAGTTCTAATCCCAATTTTAATACCAATGTCAAATCTTCTAATTCAGGAATAGGAATTTGACTTCACGTTATTGAAATTACGTTAAAAAAAACCCTTAAAGGTACTTAACACAATACGCCTAGTGGACGCTTTTTCGGTTGCAAGCGTTAAATTAGTAGCATGTGTTACAGATTTTGGTGCCAGACACGATATCAACTTTAGGGTTTTCAACTCTAAAGTGGGAATTATTTTGTTCTTCTTTTTATTTTTTTTTTTTTTGGGGGGGGGGGTAGACGTGGTCTGGTATTGAAATTTATAGTACATGATATAAGTTCACCCCCTGTGATCTAGAACGAATCCACTAGGCGCACATCAGAAGGTTTTCCACCCGAACTACCCTTAAGGGCATATTTCCTTTTAAATTTAATCTAAATAACACGGTGCCAAACTCCAAGTTAGAACTAAACTCCAAATTCTGTCAAACTCCTGGTGTGTCTTTTTATTTAAGGATTTAATGAATCTTAAAAGCCTTCTTACGACGGCTAATGTAACTACTTGCGACTGTAATTATGATTGCAACTACTTACAAAAGCGACTACTTGTGACTGTGACTCCTTGAAAATTGCGAAGCATTTCGTTCTTGTAACTCAGTTTGAGTATTTACATTTTCTTGAAGTTGAGAATTGCAATGTCATAAAAATACTGCATAAGGAAGAAGACTTCGATGTCACTTATTTAAATGACATTTCGGAGAGAGGTGACCTTCAAAGATCATGCTTCTCTTTTGCTCTTCACATATTTCTTTTGTATTATTCATCATAAAATCCTATCCAATAGATATCTTAGTCAAATGCCAATTTAACTTCCTCGTTTTTGTATAATTTACATCAAGATTGTAAGCCTTTTTTTCTCTTTTTAGTTCTTTATTAACAATTTCCATTGTTTATACGAAAGAATTCTGCATAACAGTCAGACAGTAATGTAATATACCACTTTTGGCAAGTATTTCTTATATTAGATCTTCTTTAATTCCCGCTGTTATTTAATTTTTTGGTTTACCAGAGCACTGAGAAAAATGTCCTTCTTGTAAAACTAGAGACTGAGAACAGATAATTTCAACCACAAAAGTGCATGTGAGCTGTCGAACAATGCTTAACTGTTTCAGAATTCGGAATCTAGGGCCATAATTTTCAGTAAATACTGAATCTTACCAAGTTTGAGTTCTAGCTTTCTGAAAGGCAAGATCAACACAATTTGCGCACATCTGGTAATATTTTCTCTGAATTTCTCATTTGTTTGTTTTTTTTTTTTTGTTTTTTTTTTTTTTTTGTTTTTTTGCACTCAGGCCTGCACTATCTAATTTTCCCAGAATTTCGAACCCCACCCGAAAATTATGTAGCAAAAAATGCGTCGATGGCGTGTTTTCGCTTCTCTTGATGCTCTATTTTGTGTCCTGCACTTGGTAACAATGCAAAGATATATTCAAATAGGCAGACCCTGGTTTTTGGAACAGCTAGGCTAATCAACCATCACCATCATTAGACCCTTTATCTGAAGGTTAAATTTGTTGCATGTTTTTTATTGATAAATTTATATAACATTTAACTTGGAAGAAAGTGAATAGGCTACATCATTTTAGCCTATGCCTTTCTATGCTCTTTCCAAATTCAGTAGCCTAATTGGTTCTGGCAAGTTCCGTTTTGATCCCTTAATGGGGCCCCAAAGGGTAATTTACCCTATCTATGTTTTAATGAATATGATGGTAAGTTAAAAAATTAGTTAAAGACTAATTAGATAGGCCTATGAAAATTATCTTTTTAAGAAGGCCTTAAACAACTGTCTGATGTTTCTGTGCCCTGTTAGCAATAAAGAGAAAAGAACAAAAAAAAAACAGAATAAATCATTTATACCCATGCAAAATGTGATTTTCATTGTTGTTCAAGCTGGTGGCTGTAAGTTTCTAATTTAGAGTTTCCAAAAATGGTGATTCCAATGGTGATTAAAGGTTAAGAATAACAGTCTTCAGAAGGAGACTTGCTAAAACAAAAAGAGATTATGATAAAATTCTACTTTAGCTACTTTTGGCTATCTTGGAAAGGGGTTAGGTTAGGAAAATCAAACTTTCAGGGATGGGTCTGCAGGCTAAAGTATGTCCTGGGAAGGTATTTTGAAGTACCTACCTCCACTTCATCTCCCTCTAGAGGGTTCTGACCTTTAAAAATCAGTGTTTCATAAAATGAAACTGTGCAAAATAGATCTTCTGCTTAAATGAAGTAGCCTACAACAAAATTGTTTTCAGCTTCACAACTTTGCTCACTCCCAATTTATAAGGTTTTAAAGAGATGCAATTACATTTCCTAAATTTTGAAAAAAAAAACATTGATGTGCCTTAAAATTCTACTCAAATAACAGGAATTGCATTTTCAGAACTAAAGCCGGAGAAAAATAAACTGATAGTTGAAAATTAAGGTAAAATGTTGTTTTGTCAAAATTTCAATAGGGAGACCTGTCATGTAGGCAAATTTCAGGACTCTCTAGAGGGAGAAAGAGTAGAGGTAGGTACATCAAAATACCTTCCCATGACATACTTTAGCCTGCAGACCCATCCCTGAAAGTTTCATTATCCTAACCTAATTTTCCTAGCATATGAATTGTAGCACTTGTGTGCTAGACATTCAAACATAACCTATTAAAGCCTTTGTCAACTATATTTCAAAACCTCTGTCCTTGCTTTTTAATGAAATTACATCTGCTGGTAAGTTCCTAAATTGTTGGATATATGGTATCATTACTCCTTTGTAAAGGAAATATAATAAACAAGATTTTAATAGGATTTACTGATCACACTTAATCAAGGGTTCTTTAAATTATTTTCCAAACATTGAACTAAGGCCATTTAATGATCTGCTTGGCAATATACAGGCCAGGAATAATTGCTGCTGTGGCTAAGTTGGGCAACAGGCTTGCTATTTGTCCTTGCAAAATTGATCCAGCAACCAAAACATTAAATTGATGCCATATGTGCCAGTAATGGTCCTGAAAAAATCTTCTTTTTTTTATTATTAACACATTTGTAGAAAAACTTGCAGGATTAACTTACAGGATCCTCAGTGCCTTTAGGGAAACATCCCTGTTATGGCACTCTCTAGATGGCTGTTGGTTGATTTGTCAAGTCTTGTTTCTCTGATACTTGGCTCTCTGAAATTCTACAATTTAAACCATGGGCAAGGGTCTCCCAAGAGTGTAAGGCCAGCGGAGCCCCAGCTCAACATCAACTTTGGAGGAGTTTGCACAAATGGTAGTGTTAATAGATTTAAGTCAATAAAGTCAGATGTTTAACAAGTCTTGTGTGTACATGTGTTCTTTCCAGAATCAGTCAAGTCCATTTTTGAATGCATTTAGGGTGTCTGCTTTCACAACACTTTCTGGGAGACTGTTTCAGTCATTTACAGCTCTTACACTCCAAAAATTGGCTCTTGATTTATTTAGGGCATGGGGTATGAACACTTTTACTGAGTGACCTTGTGTAGTCTGGGTTTGGGGGAGCTGAAAGTAATTTTCAAAGCTGGGTTTTTCCAACTTGTGTTTCATTTTGTGCATCTGGATTTGGTCTCCTCTTTTTCTTCTGTACTTGAGTATTGGAAGTTGCAGTTCTGTAACCTCTCTTCATAACACATCTCTTTGAAGCCTGGAAGAAGCTTTGTGGGTCGTCTTTGAACTTTTTCTATCTCGGCTTAGTTTGTTTTATAGTGAGGCCCCCATATGACATTACCATACTCAATAGTCGGTCTTACTAACCATTTGTATAGCTTTACAAGGGTCTGCTGGTCAAGATGCTTGAAGCTCTGCCTAATGAGACCAGTGAGTTGAGAGGCCTTTGAAGCTATTTTATTTGTGTGGTTATGAAACTTAAGCTGAGAGTCAATAATAATTTTAAGGTCTCTTTCTTACTCCACTGTCTCTAATGGTACCCTTGCACATGTTCTACTCTTTATAGTCAACTGTGGGGCTGTTTCTTTTCTCTTGTCAATCTGTATGTCTTCTGTTTTGCAAGTGTTGAAGTTTAGCCCAAGGTTTTTCAGGTTTTCTGTCAGTTTGTCAATGTCTGCTTGAATGATGACTTTGTCCGTGTGTGATGCCATTTTTCTGTAGAGTTTAGTGTCATCTGCAAAAGTCTTGGTAGAACTATCAAATAAATTTCAAGTTGTGTCTTTCCTCACTGATGGAGCACAAGTTGTCGAATAGCTAAATATGTATTCTGATCCTCTCCCATTCTACTATGGTGTGCCTAAGGGATCACTGTTTGGCCAAATTTCATTCCTTAAAATAATAAACAACCTTGGTATTGATTTCTAGGATAGATGAAAATTTCTTGATGATCTAACTGTCCTTAAACAATATTTTAAAAAAACTTAAAAAGTAGCCCAATGGGTATCCTAGAAGAGATTTCAGATGAAGCTATTAATAATGATTTGACAGTCTATCACAACTTCAGCAATTAATTTTCTTAAGACACCCCCTTCTTCCACTTGCCCTATCACCTTTGCTCCCCAACTTCAGTTAGTTTTATGAGATTACCGTGTGTTACCGTCTCAAGCAATTTGAACTGGGATTACCATGTTAATGATGTTTTCCAACATGCAAAACATCACACTTTTCCTCCTTAAAATCCATGAAAAATTGTGTCCTAACTTCCTTGGTTTTAGAATTTTTTTCTCTTTTTTATTCATTTATTACCTCTCAATTTCCCTCTTGAGTATCCTTATCCTGTTTGGCGTTCTACCTTCTCAGTGAATTGTTAGACAGAATAGAAGTAGTCCAAAAAATGTCCTAAGCATTGTTTTCTATGATGGTAAGGTCTCTTATATCTTCCTTCAGAAAGCTGATCTGGTCACCCTACAAGAAACAAAAACAAAAATTCCTCATATTTTGCTAACATTGTCCTCCATAATTCTGGACAAATGTACTTTTCCCAGTCAATCCCCCCCCATTCTTCAACCTCACCTCCCTTGCTCTACTTCAGCAAAAATCCACATTTTTACCTTACAAAATGTACTATGAATTCTACAAATTTTAATTATTTTTATCCTTTTTAATATTTTTTTACTGTTTTGACATTATGACTTTTTTTCTGACCAAGATTATTGCATTTTTTTTTTGCTGAAATGTGAATTTGGCCCAGCTTGTGATAATCATTTTTCAGAAATAAAAATCCTAGTCCTAGCTGCATGTAATTTAACTGAACATAGATTTTTCATTTAGGAAATATTACTTCAACAAAAGAAACCTTGTTGAATTGGAATTATTAGAGACGAAAGAAGTTTTTTTAACAGAACTACAGTACAAATCTTGGTTTTGATAATCAAAAGTGCAGCATATGCTGTTTTTGAAATTTTTCAGGAGAGCCATAAAAACAGAAAAATTTTTGTTGGCTGTGGTCGCTCTGAAGGACGAGGCTAACAGAATAAAGGGAACATATTCGAAACAACTTTTAATGCTCTTTTCAGTGGTATAAATTAAACTCAAGTATTCCAAGCAAATTCAAAATTATTCCATTTTATTGAGTATGTCTCTTTTTTCCTTGACAAAAAAAAGGAGACAAATCCACGTCCCCATGTTATAGCTGTATAAGATAATCCTCTTCTGTCATTCTGAATTGCAACAACATCTAATAAAAAAGAGACATTCTGACTGCACCATTCCTTTCCTCATGCTTAGTTTACCCATGACACATATACAGAATCATATCCAGGATTTTATTTTTCGGGGTTGGGGTATAAAAAAAAACTTCAAAACGCATCGAAAATTTGTTTATATTATTTTTGTTACGTTTTTACGAGTCGGACAAACATTTGGGGGGGGGGGGGTCAAACCCCACCCCCTCGAAGGTAAAATACCATTCAAAGTTAATCACTACTGAAAACAATCCCTTGAAGCCTTCACAGACCCAACATCAAACAAGTGCCATCAATTACGTGTAAAGAAATAAAAATTTGCATTATGTACAACCGTTGCCCCAGGGGCTGTGGGGCTCATGCTGTTCCTGGAGGCATAGCTACTGGACCTTTTGACTATTCTGAAAGAAAATTATTATCTCAAAATTATTATTAGAAAATTATTATCAAGGAATGATACAAGTAAAAAGACTACTTATAATGCTTGAATGTAGTTTCAAGGATTGTACTCTGTTTCCTTCTAGAAAGAGTAGGCTAGTTTAACTCCTAGACAAGGGAATAGCCTACCACCAGATGGCTAACAGAAAGTAGCATAGTTTAGAGAGAAAAAACCTTAGCCAAACATTATGTATAGAAGCTATTAGGGTAACTTTAGGAATGATATTAGCTTTTAGGAATGATACAAGTAAAAACACTACTGATAATGCTTGAATGTAGTTTCACAAATTGTACTCTGAATTTTCTTCTGGAAAGAGGATGCTAGTGTAACTCCTAGACAAGGGGATAGCCTACCACCCGATGGCTAACAGAAAATAGCATAGTCAATCTTACTTCAAAGGTGGATGTATTGGAAGGGGGGTCTGGCTAGCAAAAAATGACTTGGTAAGGGGACTAGTTTTCCTGTAGTCACCTTTGACTCTTAAAAAAAAACCTCTAGAACTTTTAGTTTCCAATCAAATGAGGCCCCTTTCAAGTTTCTACAATCAACCCTTCTATACACAGCGATTGGGGGGGGGGAATATACACTACATAAGATTGTACAATGCATAAAATTGTGATAATTTAGATGCTAAAGACGTTATTAATTATGATAAAGATGAATTTAACCCTTTTTACCAAATTCTAGAGCGAGTTCATCTTTTACACCTTCCACACAAAAATTTTGTAGGAAATCAAAATATAATTTTCTAATGTCTTCTTAAATTAGAGAAGAAGCATTAAATTTGAAGGTGTAACATGTCTATACTGGTGGAGCATGATGGCTTGGGTCAAGGGTCCAGACTTAGACCTCTAAATAAACAGATCAAAGAATCCTTTGGTTCTTTGATTTATACACATGATCACACACCAATTCAAAAATATTTTTAGCTCTGTTTTGTTTTGGAAGATTTATCTGCTCATTTTGAAGCTCCCTGAAACCAACCCCTAAACACTCATAAGTCAAAAGAGCTGCACCTTGTCTGTGCTTAGCTTTGGACCTCCAGTAATGCTGACCAAAATATGTTTACACTCCTAAAATCAACAAAGCATAACATGCTTGCTATTCTTTCAAACTTCATCTATTAAGTTTTAATATTTAAATGAGTAATTTGTTTATATTGGGCCCCTTGTTCAGTTTCAACCTAGGGTCTGTTGTCTGATATTTGGATAAAATTGCAATTTTAACCCACAATGTGCAACTGTTGACTTTTGAAGACAATTAGATAGGCTATTGAATTTGATAAAAATCAATAATCTTTTGTGAGATATATTTATTGGATAAATTTGGGATAGTCTTCTGAACATTCAAGACTAGTCCCTAAATGATTGTTCACATGTCATAACAGGACAGTCATATCTATATTTATGAAGTATAGAGAAGGGGGAGACTCTGGACCCAGGGTCCTGATTTAAGGCTTCAAATTTTACTCTGTAAATAAACCCTGAAGGATAACGAGTTAAACAGCACAGAGCATGTCTTTATTTGTGAACTTGAAGCAGGGGGAGCAGAATGGCCCCTGGAACCTGCTTTAGGTGCTTTAAACATACAGACAAAAAATTATACAGACTATAGAATTCATCAATTTTTTTTTAGACACCATTATAATCACACACAGTTTGAGAAACATATTCTTACCCTGTTTTGACATGGATCAGTCAGCTGATCATTTAAGACAGCTCCAAAAATGCCCCTGATCGGCTACAAATTAAAAGGGTGCAATCTTTAGATACTTGTCAGGCTATGGTGGGGAGGGGCAGGAAGCCAGGCCCCAAGGCCCTGAAGTTGTATTTGCCAAAATATGCACATGATCTCACCTAGGTAATTTTGATAAAACTATTCAAATTTCCTTCTTATGTATTTCAGCTTATTTATCTCCTGATTGAGAAAAACCTAGTAATTTTGAGTCAAGTTTGATTAACTTAAATTCTGATCATGGACTACAGGGATAAACTGATTTTGGCACCAATGGTAAGAATGGGGACTCTTCCTCTAAGACTTTTGTCTCTGGACTATGGAGCTGATATTGTTTATGGTGAAGAAATCATAGATTGGAGAATGATTAACACAACAAGAGTAAAAAATGGTGAGTTGTATATTTTACTGATTAAAAATTCAGAAAAAAAGAAGAACAGTAAAGTGGTATTAAAGTCTAAACTGAGGAGAAATAAAGTTACATTAATTTAAATTTAAAACAAACAGAAAATACTATTAGTGAATAAATTACACTTAAAACAATATAAATGAAAATAAACCAACAAATCAAGGTTTAATATAGTAGATACTACTCTGGATGAATAAAAGAAACATAAAATGAGTAGGAATTTAAAATAATTACCAAATGTTCTATAAATATCTGCTATAAATTCTTTGAATTCCTTGTCAAGTTTGGTTATCAAAATTATTTTGTATGTTTGTGGTGTTTTTTTTTTTTTTTTTTTTTTTTTTTTTTTTCAATTGAATTGCAACTTTCTCAGAATCTTTAAATTAGCAATTGTAATTCTACATATACTTTAGCATATTTTTATGTTTGCTGTATTTAAATATCAGACATTCTTTTTGTTATGGATAGAACTCAGTACTGATTTTTTAATTTACCCCTTCTAAACATTTTCTCCCTATTTTTACTTTGGTATGTTTTTACTGATTTTAATATTAGCCATTTAGATAAGTCCGTGCTTACAGTTAAATTATTGATGCTAGTTTAAATTTTTAGTATTTACTGTTTATATCATGGTTGTAGCATTAGATACAAGTATGGTTGCAGCATTAGATGCAACCTAGTAAAGAAGAAAGTCAGGCCCACAATAACCGTAAATTCAAAAACGCGTTTTGAAAAAAAAAGAAAGAAAAAAAAAACAACTATCAAGTAAGGAAGAATCGCCATTTGAAACTGATTCCGGAATGCTAAATGTTATTTTCGTTATTCTTAACGGTGAAACTTCAGTGCAAAAACCAATTTGTTATAATTTCATAAAAATGGACTGAAACCCCTTCAAAATAGTGTTGGACTGAAATGAAAACTGCGCCACTAGAAATTAATTATAGCTTTAAAGTATTAGGTACTTCCTCTTATTCTTGTAAGATTTACCTTTTATACAAAGTCTTTCTGACTTCTACCAAGTTTAGAGCCTTTTGGCTAAAATTACTAGATCCTTTTCTCAACTTCCTCCTTAAGACAGCTTCTGTTACTTCGAAAACTATTTTAATAAAATCATTCAATCCATCTTCTACATTATGGTGCCAAATTCTAAGCTGCTCGTATTCATATCCAAGTGTTAAGGTGTCATACTATAACACCATCACAACTACCTGGAAAATAGTTCTCTTCCTAAATGTCAACTTTGAATTAACTTTATATTCTAATAGATAATGATCTTGGCTTTTAGTTAATTTAGAAAAAAACTTTTTGAAAACTTAAAAGTTTTCAAATAAAAGTAAAGAGTAGCACTAAAGCTTAAGGCAAGCAGAAAAAAGTCATATTATAGTTCAAACGGCCAGATGTTACTGTCGAAGATAATATACTAGATAATATACTCGATAAATAAGCCAATGTTAGAAGAGTATTTAAAAGATTACATTTAAATAAAAATGGAACAAAAAATAAATAATATCAGAGGTATCAGTCAGTCAGCTCTCTTTTTTTCTGAATTTGTAAGCTCTTTTATTTATGACTTTGATGTGAGAGTTTACATTGTGTGGTGTGGAGAAATTACCATTCTGACAACCTGGATGCTTATGATGTCTTTGGATTGAGGTCAGAATTCCTCTCAACATTCACTCAAAGTTCAAACATAACACCCTAGCTGTTCATGAGATTGTTCACATGCGCCCTTTTGACAACCTTAATTCACAGTGTCGCTTTCCTGAGATATTGCAGATGTGCCATTTTGACAACCTGGATACATATGGCGCCTTTTGATTTTGTTCAACAAACCCCTTGACATTCCCTGAAAGTTTAAACTTAATGCCCTTAGTTGTTCCTGAGATATTGCAGTTACACCCTTTTGACAATATAGATGCCTATGGTGGCTTTTGATTAAGCTCAATACCCCCTCTAAATTCTCTGAAATATTTTCAATTTGATAAGCTTAATTGCTTATGAGATAATGCAGATATGCTGTTTTAACAAACTGATGTATATAGTGTGTTTAACATCCTCATTAAGATTCCCTTAAAGTTTCAAATTAATACCCATAGCCGTTCCTGCGACCAATTTAGATTCGCCCAGATACATCCTTACATCATTTGCTTATTTATTTCTAACCCATGAGACAATACAAATAAAGTAAACAGAGACGGATTACAAAATAGAGAAACCGACAAAAAAACTGGAATAAGAAAAAAAAAGACATCACAACGTTTATCAGAACAATTAATAAAGAGCATCTATAAAACAGTGAACAACTGTTACATACATATAACTTTAAACATTACTGTATAAAAAGGGGATACCATGGATGAAAACTGATTTTGTGGCTATGTTTCAAAATTGCTTGGTCGGCTTTTGAATTTCGGGTTTACGGGGGTAAATGAAGCAAATATTTCGCAAATTTGAAATATACTGAACAGAGTTTACGTTTATCTGTTTGTGAGAAGATCTTCGAAAATGATGCCGTATAGGCCTCTAGAAAATGCGGTAGGGCTGTTGAATTATACAGTTTAGTGAGAATTATTTGGTTGAAACGTTGTTTATTTCGAACAACTGAAGCATAAGACGAACCACACCTTTTTCAAGTAGGAAAATGAGCAGGCTAGGAATAAGGGAAGATGAAAAGGTGATGGTGGGTAACGAAAATATTGATCAAGTGGATAGCTTCACTTACCTTGGTAGTATCATAGGCAGCGCAATTGTGCTGCCTAAGTAAAGAACGATGTTGGCAATATGTATTATTTATTTATTTATTTTTTTTGGTTTGTTTGTTTCTTTTAGACCAGAGCAGTTCGTATCGAAGGAATTGTCGTAGAAACTTCGAAAAGGGCTCATTCGAAGGGAAATTGGAAGGACTTGTGCCCTTTTTACTAGCTGAAAGGGATTGGAAGGCAACTAACACCCCTTCCACGCCCACCATTTCCCCAAACACATCCAGTCAAAATTTCGAGATAGCCATCTGGTTCAACGTAGTAGAAAGATCAGGAAATTATGTCTTTGAGGAGGACACACAGCCCTCAGGGCAAGGGCTGTAAGTTATGGCCTGGGGGCATATAAGGTTTTCATAGATAACGTTGTCGTAGAAACTTCAAAAAGGGCTCATTCAATTGGAAATTGAAAGAGCTAGTGCCCTTTTGAATAGTCAAAAGTGATAAACCCTCCTCTCACGCCCACCATTTTCCCAAACACATCCAATCAAAATTTTGAGACAGCCATTTTGTTCAACGTACTTGAAAATTCTGGAATTAGGTCTTTGAGGATGACAACCCCCCCCCCCCCCCATAGCCCTCAGGGTAAGGGTTGTAAGTTATGCCCTGGGGGCATATAAAGTTTTTTTTAGAAAGGTTTGTTGTAAAAACTGCAAAAAGGGCTCATTCGATTGGAAATTGAAAAGGCTATCTGTTTAATAGTAGAAAGTGATTGGAGGACAACTAACCCCCCTCTCACGCCCACCATTTCCCCAAACACATCCAATGAAAATTTTGAGATAGCCATTTTTTCAACGTAGTTGAAAGCTCTAGAAATTATGTCTTTGAGTTTTTATAGAAAGCGCTGTCGTAGAAACTTCAAAAAGGGCTCATTTTATTGGAAATTGAAAAGGGCTAGTTCCCTTTTTATCGTCGAAGGCGATTGGAGAGTAACTAATCCCCTCTCACGCCCACCATTTCCCCAAACACATCCAATCAAATTTTGAGATAGCTATTTTGCTCAACGTAGTTAAAAGTTCTGGAAATTAAGTCTTTGAGGATAACAACAACTTCCCCCCCAAACCCCTCAGGGCAAGGGCTGTAAGTTATGCCCTGGGGTATATAAGGTTTTTATAGAAAACATTTTTGTAGAAACTTCAAACAGGGCTCATTCAATTGGAAATTGAAAGAGCAAGTGCCCTTTTAAATAGTCAAAAGTGATTGGAGGGCAACTAACCCCCTCTCACGCCCACCATTTCCCCAAACACATCCAATCAAAAATTTGAGATTGCCATTTTGTTCAAAGTAGTTCAAAGTTCTGGAAATTAGGTCTTTAAGGATGATAACCCCCCACAGCCCTCAGGGTAAGGATTGTAAGTTATGCCCTGGGGACCTATAAAGTTTTTGTAGAAAGGTTTGTCGTAGAAACCAAAAAGGGCTCATTCGATTGGAAATTGAGAAATTGCACTTTTTAATAGTCGAAAGTGATTGGAGGGCAACTAACCCCCCTCTCAGGTCCACCATTTCTCCAAACACATCCAATGAAAATTTTGAGATAAAAATTGAAAGGGCTAGTGCCCTTTTTAATAGTAGAAAGTGATTGGAGGGCAACTAACCCCCTTACATGCAAAATTCACGCCCACCATTTCTCCAAACACATCCCATCAAAGTTTTGAGATAGCCTTTTTTTTGAACGCAGTTGAAAGTTCTGGAAATTAGGTCTTTGAGGATGACAACACCCCCCCCCCCCCCCCCCCACAGCATTCAGGGTAAGGGTTATAAGTTATGCCCTAGGGGCATATAAAGTTTTTATAGAAAGCGTTGTTGTAGAAACTTCAAAAAGGGCTCATTCGATTGGAAATTCAAAGGCTTAGTGCCCTTTTTAATAGTCGAAAGTAATTGAAGGGCAACTAACCTCCCTCTCATGCCCACCATTTCCCCATACACATCCAATCAAAATTTTGGATAGCCATTTTGTCAACGTAGTTTAAAGTTCTAGAAATTAGGTCTTTGAGGATGACAACCTCCCCAGAACCCTCAGGGCAAGAGTTGTAAGTTGTGCCCTGGGGGCATATAAAGTTTTTATAGAAAGTATCGTCGTAGAAGCTTCAAAAAGGGCTCATTCGTTTGGAAATTTACAGCGCTAGTGCCCATTTTAATAGTCGAAAGTGATTGGAGGGCGACTAACACCCTCTTATGCCCACTATTTCCCCGAATACATTCAATCAAAATTTTGAGATAACCATTTTGGTCAACGTAGCCTAGTTGAAAGGTCGGGAAACTATGTCTTTGAGGATGACAAACCCCCGACAGCCCCTAGGGCAAAGGTTGTAAGTTATGCACTGGGGGCTTATAAGATTTTTATAGAAAGCGTTGTCGAAGAAACTTCAAAAAGAGCTCATTCAAATGGGAATTGAGAGGGCTAGTGCCCTTATTAATATTCAAAAGGGACCTGAGGGCTTATGTTCCCTCCCCCCCCACGCCCATCATTTCTCGAAAACACTTCAAATCAACATTGTGATATAGCCATTTTGTTGAACGTAGTTGAAGGGTCTGGAAATTATGTCTTTGAGTATGAACCCCCCCCCCCCCCACAGCCCTTAGGATAAAGGTTGTAAGTTATGCCCTGGGGGCATATAAGGTTTTTAAAGAAAGCGTTGTCGTAAAAAAATTCGAAAAGGGCTCATTCGATTGGAAATTGAAAGAGCTATTGCCCTTTTTGATAGTCGAAAGTAATCGGAGGGAGATTCACCCCTCCCCCCACGTCCATTCAAACATTTTCGATCAATCTTTTGATATGGCCATTTTGTTCAACGTAGTTGAAAGGTATAAAAACTTTCTTTGAGGATGACGACTCTCCCCCCATAGCCCTCAGGACAAGGGTTGTAAGTTAGGCCTTTGGGGCATATAAGGTTTTAATAGAAATTTTTGTCGTAGAAGCTTCACAAAGGGCTCATTCTGTCGGAAATTAAGAGGACTAGTGCCTTTTTTATTACTTGAAAGTGATCAGAGGGTAAGTGCCCCCCCCCCCACACACCCATCATTTCCCCAAACACTTTCAATCAAAATTTTGAGTTAGCTATTTTGTTCAACGTATCTGAAAAGTCTGGAAATTATGTCTTTGAGGATGACAACCCCCCCCCCCCAGCCCTCAGGGCTTGGGTTGTAAGTTATGCCCTGGGGGTATATTGGTTTTTATAGAAAGTATGGTCATATAAACTTCAGAGGGGGCTCATTGGATTGTTAGTCAGATGCTCTAGTGCTCTTTTTAACAGTCAAAGTGATCGGAGAGCAGCTACCAGCGGCCTGCTAAGATTAAGGACATCATTCGCATAACAGACAAATGCCACATTTGTTGCTGCCTCAATGCATGAGGATATGTGTTTTGATTGAACGTCTAAGACACTTGTTAAAACGAGTAGGCGAAGTGATAGCACCTTGACGCGTACCTTTGTAAACAGAAACATAACCACCGGGACAATAAAGTCTATTTCGTGGAGCACGTGTTAGATAAGATAAATTGAAAAACGGTAACATAAGAGGATTTGTAATTTTAATGCGTACTTTAAGCCGCGAATATAAATTTCTCAAGGTGCGAATAACAGAGGGAGTTTCATCAATTTATGAATAAGCTGGAAAGGGATATGAATTTTTTGCAAAATCGAATCGAGAACTTCTTCGATATAGGAGCAAATGAATCTTATCCCAGTCAATCTTTGAAAACCACTTAAGCTTTGGTGTATCTTGATTCATTGGTGTATTCGTTAAACTTAGTTTAAAAGGCGCTGCTATGGGATTGTGGTCCGATAATTGGTAATTAGATATTACAAAAATCGGGAAATCAGTCGAAGTAACCTCATGGTCCAGATGTATGAGATGAAGTGTGAATATATGTGAGTGAAGTTTTCAGTTTCTGGCTGCACGATCAGCTCATCAGAGAAAATACCACGGATAATAGAAGTACGAAGTGATACGGCTGAAGCAGAAAAAATGAATATCAAAATTTAAGTCCCCAGCAATAACAGGGATATTAAGTTTTTGAACTTGTTTAATATTTGCATGCAACTTCTCACAGGCCTGTGCAAATGATCGTTCCGATTCATCATTCTTATAATTAGTGGGCAAATACACATTTTTCAGTACGCAAATCCCTACCCTCGCTGCTAGAAAAGTATCACTAAAACTAAACGAATTTGACTGAATACTCGTTGAAACTGAAATTGCCAGGCCTCCAGGTGGACGACCTCGGGAATGAACACGCTTTTGGGAACGGAAAAAGTGCGAAAGTTTCTACTCATGTTCAGTAAACTAAGACTAGGACGTGTGAATGTATGAATGATACTTTATTAACAGACGAACTTTCACAACATGAAACTGCCGAAACGCGTAAAAAAATGTTCTTGAATACACATTAAATCATTATTCAGCAGCACACCTTCCAATGCTGATATTTTATTCAACAGACTACCGTTTATGTTCCATGAAACAAATTTCACATCCTGGTACTGTTTAGTAGAGATCCCTGGTGGGTGCATTACAAATTCTTTTTTTAATATCTAGATTGAATGGGTACTTTACGCTGTAACAAGTGTGACCAAAAACCTTAAAAGTAATACAGAACATAGTCATAGAGCACGAGTTATCATGGGACGAGATGTGCTCGGCAGAACCGCATCTTGAACACATGGTCACATTTTTGCACTCCGCTTCTGTGCAACCGACCTGGTGACATTTAAAACACTTTTTTGGCAAGAAAATGGTCTATTGAGCAGGCAGTCTTTTGTAGCCTATTTTGACTGATTCAGTCAGGACTGTTTGCAAATGAAGTTGCTGCTTAAAATAAACCTTAAACGCACTAGATCTACCACATTGAACTACCGTAGAGCATTTCGGAATAAGTGTCATGAGCTCGGACTCATCTATTTCTAGCGGAACACTTTTGACGATTGCAATGAGCCGGAGACTTCAGTGACGCAGTTATATTTTGCTGGGACTGTTTCATACTCCCGGCGATAGAATTGGGAGCATTTTTGCTTTATATGACAGCTTTTTTATGGGTAGAGGAGACATAGAAATACAACTCGTATTAATATCATCACACTCAGAAACATGCATTGTATTAGAAGATTTAATGGCCCCTATTGATTCAGATATCAAGAAAGGTGCCAATAGATGTGTTTAGTCTTTTCTTAGCCCTTTTTTAGAATATTACTGATACTTCAAAAGAGATTTCAGATTTTAATAATCTTTACCTTCATTTTCTAGAGATTCTGGACACTATTGACTATGTTAGTGAAACAGATGGCTCTGTTGTATTTCGGACGTGTAGCCATGAAAAAGACCGAATTGTATTCCAAATTGGGACAGCTGACGCAAAAAGAGCTTTAGAAGTCGCCCTTAAAGTGTAATATTTGTTTTCTTTATATATTTTCTAGCATATCAGTTGAATATCTTAGCTAGATCAGGCAACTAATTTGTCATTCCGCAGTTCTTTTGGCAAGGAACTTGCTGCTACGAAATGGTAGCAGGGCCTCCGAGAAGGGGGGAGTTGCGAAATCTTCGGGCTCCAAGCCTCAAAGGGCAAAAAGTAAGATTCATTTTGTTAATGCGGAAATTTAAGTTGTTTGCCTTATTTTTTTTTTACTTAGTTTGTAGTCAAAACATTTATTTGCAGTTTTTTTTATTGCATCATTTTTCCTACAATAAAGAACTGAGAAGTAAAAAGAATATTTGGCGTGTTATGCCTTGTCGAATTCTGTATCGAGCACAGGTTATTGCCGAAATAGTTAAAGAGCTTTAGGGTCTGAGCCCCCTTCCCAACTTCATGGCTACAAGCTCTGTTGCACCTCTTTCGAGTCGGTATTGTTCAGGGATTATTTTGGGAATGGTCTTAAATAGCAGGGCTTTTCTAAACCGAACGACGGCAATGAAATATATTCTAAAATTGTAATATAAAGATCATAAATAGAACACAGCAATTGTGTATGTTTAATAAGATGCCTGCATACTTAGCAAATTACTTCCATTTTCTATGGAAAGGTACTTTCCATAGAAATTCATATGAGTTTACTGATAAAATGTACATTGTCAGTTTAATATACATATGCTGATATTTATTCCTTAAAATCTTAATTATTTTTTGAGTTCTTAAAGTTGTAAAAGTGAAAACATTTAAAAGAATTTTTTTCAGTAAAGTACAAATTATATGCTAGCTTTTAGAAAGCATAGGTTTAGAACCCTACTCAGATTAATTTCTGCTCGTTTTGAGTTTGACTTATTTTAATTTCTGCTCGTTTTGAGTTTGACTTATTTTAATTACTGTTTGTTTTGGGTTTCATTTATTTATTGATACTGATTTGTGGTAGTTGCATGCTTGGTAGGTTTTTTTTATTCTATTTTTTTTTTTTCATTTTTGGTTTAATGGAGTTCTTTACTTTTTTTTGAAAAACTTATTTTGAGCAAAAAATTTTTTTGATTAAGGCCGGACGGTATGAAAACGGAAAATCAGCTATGCAGAAGAGATTTTACTGTACAAAAATGGGACGGTTATCTTTTGATGAATACAAACGGGTTTAGAAGGCGGTCCTTAACTTGACTGCAAAATTTGGATAGCAGGGATTCAAGCTCTTACTTGATTTTAAAAGACAAAATCGCAAAAAAAGGTAAAAAGCTGGCAGATATGAAGAAGTTTGTTTCGCTCTCAGCATTAGCTTTTAGTCAAATTGAGGAGACTAGAAATTTAAAAAAAGAAGAAGAATCAATTAAATAAAAACGCAAGGACGATAGATAAAACATTGACAAGGAAAGAATACGCTTATTTAGCAAGGGCACCGACAGAAAAATTTTCCAGGGGGACCAGACGCCAAAATAGCAGTTATGGTTGGGGGACAGGGAATATATTTCAGGATATTTCTTTCGCAGGAATAAGTTAATTTTTAAAGACAGTTAGGAAAAAACTCAAATAAAAGAGCAGCTAAATCGCATGCAAAATGAAAGAAAATGTAGTTAATTTTAAACGACAAGGATTCTTGACAAAAGGATTACTTTATTTAGTCAATATCATATTTAATTATTATGCATTTAATTTTAAATGAAAATCAAACTCAAACCAAAATTACAGAAAGATTTATTGATTACGTAGATTAAAATAGATGTAGACTTGTCTTTGTGCAATGACCTGCGCCTGAAAATAGTCTATAGAAAGAATATATATGTTCAAAATCATCCTGCCTGCACAGATACCATATTTCGTTATTAGACCGGCCATGTAAAATATACCTCTTTCATAACAGGACAGTTCTCCGCCTCGAACTTAAATCCCTTTTATATTCAGACTTTTAAAAAAATTTACAGAACAGCGAAAGAAAAACGAAAAACGAAAAACTTACTATCCAGCTGTCAAATTGATCCTCTTACTAGCCGATTCAACTAAATAAAATGAACAGGTAAAAAAAAAATTTGTCGCAGGAGAATCTTATCAAATAGTTTGTGATAAAAGAAAACTGGAAGTAAAAAGTGACTTGGGCCAGTAATCACTAAAACTAAAAATGAAATTCTCTTGACAATTGCTAGACCGACAGTATTGGCTTTTTATGCTGATTCTAAATATATAAAATTATTTCAGTTTATTTTTACCCACCCACAACTAAGAATTTGAGAAAATTGGCCTAGTTTCTGAAAAAAGGGGAACACCCCCAGAAATGGGAGCGATCTTATGGAAAATCCCTTTATTAAAAAAATCAGAGAACACTACGATAGAGGTTTCAAGCTCCAATCTTCAAAATGTTTTATGTTTTAATGTTGCTCCTTACTTTCAGTCGAAGAATCTTGTTTTTTTTCGTATTTAGTGATGCTTAGAGACAAACATTTTTCTAAAGGCAATGGAAAAAGTATGTCAATTAAAGTAAAAGTATTTAAAAATGAGAAAAGTAAGTAATTATAAAACAATAGAGAAAAAATAGCCTACTTACAAAAACCAAGATATAAACTCCCAGATGTCTGTTCTTTTTTAACAATATCTACAGTTTTGAATTTGGATCCAACACCAAAATGTATAATGCCTTTAGACTACTCAGTGTTTATAAAAAGTAACGCATTATCAAAGTAGTTTGGTCAAAGTAAAACGTTAAAACTAAGATTAAGACAATCAAGTAAAAAAAATTCTATTAAATATTTTTGATTTAATTTTGAATACCAAAAACCGATATATTTGACACCTTTATACTTCATAACCATAGAAAATTAAATCATTTTCAAAGTGGCAGCTAGGTAAGTACAATCACTCCTGGAAAAGACAAAAAACGTATCCGTTCAGGGGGAAAACCTTCCCAGCATTTCGTTTAGGGGACAAATTTCTGATTATGGTGGCTTAGTATATCAGCTCATGGGTACTCTTGCAATGCGAGCAAAAGTTGACGGCACATTTTTACCGAAATTACCCCTTATTAAGTTGTTTACTATCATCATACGAACTTTCTTGTGTACTAATAACTGCACTAACTACTAATTAACAAATAAATATTTAGGATCACCATAAAAAGTTCATTCTGTGATTTAATGTTATCAATAGTTAGGCTCTTATACTTTTGCTGTTTACAAGGATCTACATTTACTTACCATTTGTTACTGTAAAGACTTTGATTTTTTTTGTTGTTGCTTGAGCCAAATTATATAGCAAAAATGTTTCATAAAGATTAGAAAAGGGTCACTCAGTCACAAATTAGAACTTGTATTTTCCTTATTAAGAATCACAATCTATTGGCAGGCAGCCAATGGCAGGCAGTTTCCTTATAATTACTTTGTAGTGCCAAATTTCCAAGGGGGGGGACATGGCCCCCCTGCCGGTGCCCATATTATTTAGGGTAAATTATTTGACAATTTATAGACTATGCAATTTTTTGATTGTTTACACAGGATTTGTCATTAGGAAAGGGAAAAATGTTCTAACCTGGTTGTGTCACAAAAGAGTACTGGTCTAAATGTGAAACTTCATTGGATGCTTAGGGGCATCTCGATCTAAATGAAAATCCCCTGTGTGCATCCTGGTTATATAGAAGGAGGAATAAAATTTAAAAATAACTATCTAGGGAAAAAAACGTAAGGATGATTGATAAAATATTGACAATAAAGAATACGATTATTTGGGGCAAGTTATTTGGCAATTTAAAATTAGGCAATTTTTCGACTGTTTAGACACAGGATTTATCACTAAGAAAGGAGGGAATGTTTCAAATCACATGTGTTTCAAAAGACTAAGGGTGTCAATGCGAAACGCTAGTGAATGTTAAGGGGTATTTTTTAACTAAATCAAAGAACACTATTGACAAATGGGTTATAAAAAAGGCGTATATGTAATACCTTAGGAATAGCTAAGGGTTTTAACTTGAAACTTTCATGCCCCCTACTGCTGCTACTTCTGCAACGGCTGCGACCATTCATTAATTTGACTGCAACTGCTTGCGACTATGACCAATTCCAATTGCGACTGCTTTCAGGTAATTTAAAACAAGTTTTTGATCAACACCAGAGCATATTATTTGCATGAGGGTTGTTAAAAATTTCTATCAGAAATATCCTTAGAAGAGCCGAGGGTATTAAGGTGAAACTTTCAGGGCTTGTTGAAAGGGATGTTGGAAAGTAATTGAGGGGAAGGGGGCTAAAAACCTCACAACTTAGTCTTATATATCTGTTCTGCCTCGACCCAAACAAACCCTGAGGCAAGAATGAAAACTTATGCAATTTATCGATTGTTTCTATGTAGTATTTATGAGTGAGGAGGGGGGAGGGCTATATCCTGGGTATAACGAAAACAAATGATGAAGATATTGCGGTGAAACTTCATGACGTTTTGACCATTTTGAACAAAATGGCTAATTTTGATCAAATGTCTTCGGGAGAAGGGCACCGAAAAAGGGCTTGGGAGGGTAACGGGTTGGCATCAATCCCTTTGATTCTTATAAAAAGCACTAAAACTTTCAATTTTCACCTGAGTGAGCACGTTCCAAAGTTTCTACAACAACTCCTTCCATGCCGAAAAGGATTAATAAATTGAAACTTTATTGCTCTTTACTTATATTGCGTTTCAGAAACTTTTATTGAAAACAGCCAGCAATTTCTTCATTTCTACACAAAATTTAAACAGGGCTAATTAAATTATGATAAAATAATTTATCCTGGTACACAAAAACTGATCAAAGTGAGTGGAGAGAAACGACACACCTTATAGAAATAAAAATACGTATATCATTAGGTCGTAACAAAATAATTTATAAAATAATTTATCCTGGTACACAAAAACTGATCACAGTGAGTGACGAGAAACAAGACACCCTATAGAAATAAAAATACGTATATCATTAGGTCGTAACAAAACATACTGCGCAAAACACATTTTACACCTCTTTCCCTACATAGCATGATCAAATAGAAAAAAAATGTTAATAACGTAAAAGAAAAAGAATACTTTGTTAGTATTAATTTTTCATTATGGTATGAAAAAAAGATATAGATACATTGCATTTCATCCTTTCTTTGATTCTAAACACTTTACCAGCAAAATTCTAATTACGCTTAAAAAATTTATATATTGAATTTTTAGATTTGCTTCCAATTTAACTCTGTCAAAAATAATGTCAAAAATAGGGGTACACAAGCATTCCACAGCTGAAAGTATCCCAACAGAGTTAGTTTTGGGAAAACATTTGAGTAAATATAAGTGTTCAGCAAAAACATGCTTTATGAATGATCATGAATTAGAAGAATCGTTCCTTTCCAAGGGCACAAGTTCTTTCCATTCTTGGCCTTCTTGAAATCTTTGCCTCCCACGAAATGTTACTGTCTCCTGAGGTAAAATTCTGTAAACGTCCTCAAACGGAACCTAGTTATTATGTTTATCCTCTTTCATACTAAGGATCAGGGTAAAAACTAAAATGTCAAAGTTTGCTACGAAGTTCACTTGGCTATTAGGCTTTTAGGTTGAAAATTTCAGGGCATGATGAGGGGGATGTTCAACTGATATAAAGGCAACGCTTACATACAACTACACTGTAAAAAAAAATTGTTTGAGATTCAACAAAAATTTTTTGTTATGTTTATCCACAAAAATCACACAAGGGTTCTTGGTATGGAAAAACATTAGATATAGAGGGTAACGTATGTTGAGCATTAGTATTTTTAAAAATAGGGTAGCAGCTTCACAAATTTTCTAGCTAAGAAAAATCACAAAAGAAATGTATTACGAAACAAAATTGCCTGTAAAAGTTTTATGCAAATATAATATTTGTAGACAATTTTTGTGTAAGCACTTTGTAGACGTGTAAATTAAACTTTATTGAACTCTATCAACCCAAATTTTATACTCTTTCTTTTACTCAAAAAGACATTTAGCTTCTTTTTTTCTGTCGTAATTCCAACCTTTGATTTGATTTGATTACTACTTCAAATTTCACCTTAGTCAAATTCAATATGATATTCAGGAAAATTTGATCTAGCATACAAATCCAAACAATATAGATTAATGAAGTCTATTTTCGTTCGGAATTACATTTTTTTCTGCTGAAAACTACATCAATCTTAGTAATTTCAAAAATTTGATGGACGTCAAACTCGAATCAAAATTTCAACGAAAAAATTGGGTCTTTTTTTGACCGGTTTAAATTCCAGCAAAATTAGTCGGAAATCCAATTTATTTTTTGGAGTGTACGACCACTCCTATTGTCGTTACTGCTAATAATACTCCTACTGCTACTACTTAGGCTATTACGGTATTACGGTGGTATGAAGGTGTTACGGGGAAAGTTTTAGGAAATATTGAGAAAAAAAATTGATCCAAATCAAAACACACTATTTGTATTCAAGCTGTTAAAGGAGCCTATCAGTAATATCATCGGGCCGGTGTCGTGTATTAAATTGAACACTTATAGAATATGTTGAGGGGGAGGTTTGACTTACTCAAGAGCACTATGTACATGCTGCAACTGTTTCTACTGCTGCTACTACTAGTGCTATTGCTACTACTGTTATTGCTACTACTAATACCAACTCTTCTACTAGTACTGTCAACGTCTCTTGATATGGTACATGACCTCCTGGTACCCTCTCCCCCTTTCAGGAGCCCTGTATTTGTGTGAAAGACTGATCCCTTGAATGTATATGCATATGATATTCCCTTTTAATAGTTATATTAATCATTAGAAAAAGTGTACTGAACTGCAGCGTAAAGTATTGTTTCAAAAATTAAGCCATACAAAGAAGTGAAATAAATAACTGAAAAGACCAAACAGAGTATATTTCTTCATCTGCATCCCTTCTCCCTCCAAAAGAGCAAAAAATGTTGTCCAATACAACTACTGTCTCCCTATTTGCCCAATGATAACGTAAAAGTCCAACTATAGGATCGATCTGTTGATTTTAAAAAGGTTCCAAATCCTGCGAAATAGAAATGAACATGACAAATACAAAAAAAAGATAAGGAACTCATCTTTGTAAACGACAACATCTTGTAACAACAATCTTAATAAAACAATAAGAAAAAATAGGTAAAACAGCTGCTTCCTCACTTATGCTGAAACCTTAGGTAAACGAACTATAATGATAAAACAGTAAGAATTGTGGAGATACGTTGAATAAAACTTAATATATCTATTCGAAACTAAGTTAATTGCTTCAAAGGAATGGTTCCCGAATGTACATGCTTCTTGGAATCCTACCATCAACTATTTCTGGCAGAAGGGCCTCAAAGAAGAATCTTTCTAGCTTTGGTAGCATTTTCCTGTATTTATCCCGCATTATCAAACATTTTTTCTACTAGGACTAAGTGGAATACATAGTAAAGGGTTATAAGTTTTGAAACTTCAATACCCCCCCCCCTCATTTTTTCAACTTTCTTGTCAAAAATTTTATAGAGTCCTCTGCATCTATCGGTAAAATATTATGCAAAATTATGCACTAAAATATGTAAAGCAAAAGTAAAAAAACTATATTGCATAAACCGTGATTAAGTATTTCATTTGCCCGTATAATTATGGTGTTTCTGTTTGCAGAAATATCACTAAATACAGGGGAGGATCTAGAGCAGAATCTTGGGGTTGGGGGTAATGTGACAAGAGTGCCAATAATTGACCAAATTGGTACCAGGAAAATGTTGGGGGAGGGCATCCCTGGATCTGCCAGTGACTAAGTAGAGGCTCACAGATCAAAGTCTAGTTTTTTTTCAAGATTTACTCGACAGAATAGAATGAATTAGAGTTGTATTTTTCTACTAGGGACCAAGTACGATCAAAATTGAAGGTTCATAAGTCACATGCTTCTTCCTAAGGTAAATTCAGTGTGTTTTAATTTGAAAGTCTAGTGGAATAGAGTTTAAGAAGAAAGAAAATGATTAAATAAACTTGAACATAAAATGTGTATTTGCCCTCTCCTCCGTTGCCCGTGTTGCTTTGTTTATCAGTCTAAATCTATTTAATTCATCTGAACAACTTCCTAAGAGTTTCAGTCTTGGGAGTTCTGCTGCAGGCTCTTCTTGAAGAGATGTTTCCTTCAAGTCGAGTAAATGTTTGCAAGTCGTCGTCTTCCAAGCTTTTTGTATTTTTGCTTTAGTTTTTCCCTGTGCTTCTGCACAGTCACCAAGCCAATGCCTCTTTTATTACGCTTCTTTACCATATTGCACAAAGCACTTTTGTGAACTAACTAGGCCAAGTTCTTCTTTAATTGCCTTTCTCTTCTTTCAAAATCTTTGACTGCAACCTAATTTGACGGAGCATTCCTATTTGCATAATATGTGAAACATTCACTTGCCAGCCGATACAAGTTGAAACCCTGACCGTTTATCACCTGAAGATATTTATGCCCGCCTACTGAAACTAAATATGCAACAGTTCAGGAGTTTCTAATATAAAACTGATGGTAACAAATTTTAGTAGAAACAAATAAACTTATGAAAATGTCTTTTTTGAATTAATTAGGGAAAAAAAAAATTAAAAGTCAAGTTGTTCCTTCCAAAATCCTCTACAAGTCCGTGTTAATTTTATTAAACTTGTATGTACCGTTCTTTTAGACAAGTTGAAATGGAATTTACACGAAAAAGCCTAATTTAGAAAGCCCAGTAAAAAAAAAATAATAATAAAATAACAAACTCAGATTATGTTGCTAGATCAAGGGAACAGATAGAAACCAAAATTGATGCCTTTATGCGTCTGTTTTCGCCAGACAAGCAAAAAATATTTAACATGGAAGAGGTAGCCGGGAATTTTTCTATACCGTTCTTTCTTAATTTCTGTTCGTTTTATATTGACTAATTAAAAAAAAAATTCCACAAAATAAGTTTTTCAAAGAAAAGTAAAGAACTCCGTTAAACCAAAAAGGAGCAAAAATGAAACCCAAAACGAACAGAAATTACAATAAATAAATAACCGAGTCAAACTCAAAGCGAGCAAAAATTAACCTGAGTTGGGCTCAAAACCCCTGTGCCTTCCCAAGGCCAGAACATAATTTGCACTTTACAGGAAATGTTTTTACTTTTATACCTTTAATAAATAAAATAATATTAGCATTTTGATTACTAAATATCAGTATATGTATATTAAACTGACAATGCACATTCATTTGTATCTTTTTCAGTTCTGGCCTTGGGAAGGCACAGGGGTTTTGAGCCCAACGCATATTAATTTCTGCTCGTTTTGAGTTTGACTCGGTTATTTATTGTAATTTCTGCCCGTATTGGGTGTCATTTTTGGTTTAATGGAGTTCTTTACTTTTCTTTGAAAAACTTATTTTGTGGAAAAAGTTTTTTTTAATTAATATCTATTCTATTGGATATGTTTGGGGAAATGGTGCGCGTGAAAGGGGGGTTAGTTGCCCTTCAATCACTTTCGACTATTAAGGAGGGCACTAGCCCTTTCAATTTCCAATTGAATTAACCCTTTTTGAAGTTTCTACAACATCGCTTTCTATAAAATCCTTATATGCCCCCAGGGCATAACTTACAACCCTTGCCCTGAGGGCTGTAAGGGAGGGGTTGTCATCCTTAAAAACCTAAATTCCAAAACTTTCAACTATGCTGAATAAAATGGCTATCTCAAAATTTTGATTGGTTGTGTTTAGGGAAATGGTGGGCGTGGAAGGGGTGTTAGTTGCCTTCCAATCACTTTCGACTGTTAAAAAGGGTACTTGTCATTTCATTTCCAATCGAATGAGCCCTTTTTTGAAGTTTCTACGATAACGTGTTCTATAAAAACCATTTATGCCCCCAGGGCATAACTTGCAACGCTTGCCCTGAGTGCTGTTTGGCGGTTATCCTACTGAAATAATTAATTGCCAGAGCTGAAACTATGTTTATTAAAATGACTGTATCAAATTGTGTAGTAAATGTGTTTTTGGATAAAAGGAGGGCAGGAGAGGGGGGTTTGTTGCTCTTGGATTATTTTCAACTATCAAGAAGAGCACTATTCCTTTCTATCTCCAATTGGATGAGCCCGTTTTGAAGTTTCTACGGCAATGACTTCTATAAAAACCTTATATGCCCCAGGGCATAACTTACAACTCTGCTCTGAGAGCTGTAAGGGAGTGTCCTACTCAAAAACATAATTTGTATTTGGAAATCAACTACGCTGAACAAAATGGCTATCTCAAAATTTTAATGGGATGTGTTTCGGGTAATGGTGGGCGTGGAAGGGGTGTTAGTCGCCTTCCAATCACTTTCGACTATTAAAAAGGGCACAAGCCATTTTTTTTCCAATCGAATGAGCCCTTTTCGAAGTTTCTACGACAACTTCTTCGATACTAAGTGTCCTGCTCTAAAGGAAAAAAAAATGAATAATACATTGTGCCATCATCGTTTGCATATGCCCCCAGGGCATAACTTAAAACCCTTGCCCTGAGGGTTATGGGGGAGTGTCCTCAAAAATATATTTTCTATCTTGAAATCAACTACGATGAACAAAATGGCTCTCTTAAAGTTTTGATTGGATGTGTTTTGGGAAATGATGGGCTTGTGGGGGGGCTGGTTGCCTTCCAATCACTTTTAACTATTAAAAACTATACTCCTCACTATATTTTTCAATCGAATGAGCCCTTTTCGAAGTTTCTACGACAACTCCTTCGATACGAAGTGCCCTGGTATGGAAACCCAAAAAAAAAAAAAATACATTGTGCCAACATCGTTCTTTACTTAGGCAGCGCGATTGTGCTGCCTATGATAGTCTTTTTCAGGGAGAAAGACTGAGCCTCTTCTGAAATTAAACAACCATCCCTTCCATAACAAACTTAAATAGCCCCTGGGCATAGCTTACAACCCTTGCCCCTAATCTCTGGGGTTTGTTTCAACCCCAAAAGCCTTGTTATATGATATTTAGACTATTTCGAATAAAATGGCTATCTCAAAATTTCTATTAGACGCATTTCGGGACAATATGACGTGTGTGTGTGTGTTTGGTATCTGCTTTCTGACCCCTTTGACTCTTAAGAAGAGCACTAGAGCGTCTGATTACCAATCCAATGAGTCCCCTTTGAAGTGTATATGACCACACTTTCTACAAAAACCCGGGGGCATAACTTACACACTTTCTATATGTCCCGGGGGCATAACTTACAACCCTTGCCCTTAGGGCTGGGGGGATTTTTTTACTTCAATGTTACAATTCCCATAACTTTCTGAAGGACTGAACAAAATGGCTGTATAAAAATTTGCCGTCTGATCACGTTTGACTAATAAAAAAGGCACTAGTTTCTCAATTTCCAATCGAGTGAGCTCTTTTTGAAGCAGCTACAACAAAAATTTCAACAAAAACTTTATGTGCCCCAAGGGTATAACTTACGACCCTTGTCCTGAGGGCTACGGGGGAGGGTATCCATCCTCAAAGACATAATTTCCAGACCTTTCAACAATGTTGAACAAAATGGCCATATCAAAATGCTGATCGGAAATGTTTGGGTAAATGATGGGCTTAGGGGGAGCCGATTCTCCCTCCGTTGACTATTAAAAAGGGCAATATCCCCTCTCAATTTCCAATCGAAAGAGCCCTTTTCAAGTTTTTACGACAACAGTTTCTATAAAACATTATATGTCCCCAGGGAACTTACAACCTTAGCCCTGAGGGCTGTGAGGGGGTTAGACGTAAATTTCAGACCTTTCAACTACATTCCACCAATCGTACATATCAAAACAGTGGCTGAATATGTTTTGGAATATGATAGGTGTGGGAGGGCCTACGTCTTCCGATCACTTCTGATTATCAATAAGGGCACTAAACTTATCATTTCACAGTTAAATGTGCCCTTTTTGAAGCTTCTATCAAAACGCTGGCAAAGACCTAATTTCCAGAACTTTCAACTACGTTGAACAAAATGTCTATCTCAAAATTTTGATTGGATGTGTTTGGGGAAATAGTGGGCGTGAGAGGGGCGTTAGTTGCCTTCCAATCACTAACGACTATTAAAAAGGTTTGAACACTGAAATGTTTTAATTTAGTTGTGCTGACTGTAACATGTTTTAGTTAAATTATATTAAAAAATAAACATGCCCAAAATAACCATGAGAGGGGGGTTAAATGCCCTCAATAACTTTAGACTATTAATCAGGGCACTAGCCCTTTGAATTTTCAATCGAATAAGCCCTTTATCAAGTTTCTACGACAAAGCTTTCAATAAAAAACTTATATGCCCCAAGGGAATAATTTACAATCTTAACCCTGAGGACTCTGAGGGGAGTGTCATCCTCAAAGACCTAATTTCCAGAACTTTCAACTACGTTGAACAAAGTGGCTATCTGAAAATTTTGATTGGATGTGTTTGGGGAAACGGTGGGTGTGAGAGGGGGGTCAGTTACCCTCCAATCACTTTCGACTATTAAAAAGGGCACTAGCCCTCTCAATTTCCAATTCAATGAGCCCTTTTTGTAGTTACTACGATAATGCTATCTATTAAAACCTCATATACCCCCAGGATATAACTTAAAAACTGTGCCCTGGGGCTCTGGGTGGTTTTTCATCCTCAAATACATAATTTCCAGAACTTTCAACTACGTTGAACAAAATGGCTATCTCTAAACTGGGACTGAATGTGTTTGGGGAAATAGTGGGCGTGATAGGGGGGTTAGTTGCTCTCCATTCAGTTTCGGCTAATAAAAAGGGCACTAACCCTTTCAATTTCTAATCACATGAGCCCTTTTTGAAGTTTCTACGACAAACTTTCGATAAAAACCTTATATGCCCCCAGGGCATAACTTACAACCTTTGCCCTGAGGGTTGTGGGGGGAGAGTTGTCATCCTCAAAGACCTAATTTCCAGAACTTTCAACTACGTTGAACAAAATAAATATCTCAAAATTTTGATTGGATGCGTTTGGTGGTGGGTGTGAGAGGGGGGTTAGTTGTTCTTCAATCACTTTCGACTGTTAAAACGGGATCTAGCCCTTTCAATTTCCAATTGAATGAGCCCTTTTTGAAGTTTCTAAGACAACTCTTTCTATAAAAAGCTCATATGCCTCCAGGGTATTACTTACAATCCTTGCCCTGAGGGCTGTGGGGGGTTGTCATCCTCAAAGACCTAATTTCCAGAACTTTAAACTACGTTGAAAAAAATAGCTATATCAAAATTTTGATTGTACGTTTTTGGGGAAACGACGGACGCTAGTGGGGGGTATGTTGCCCTCTAAATACTTCCGACTATTAAAAAGGGCACTAGCCATTTCAATTTCTAATCAAATAAGCCCTTTTGATATTTCTGCAATAAATCTTTCTGTAAACACCTTATAAGCCCCCAGAGCATAAATTACAACCCTTGCCCTGTGGGCTGTGGGGGGGGGGGAGGGGTAGGTCATCCTTAAAGACCTAATTTCAAAAACTTTCAACTATGTTGAACAAAATGGCTGTCTAGAAATTTTGATTGGATGTGTTTGGAGAAAAGGTGGGCGTGAGAGGGTGGTAAGTTGCCCTCCAATCACTTTCAACCATTAAAAAGGGCACTAGCCCTTTTTAATAAAAAAATATTTTTTTGTTTAGCATTTTTGTGAGTTAGCCTCATGTTAAGGTGCTTACATCCGTAGACCAGTTTGGGCATTTCGACAACCTGGAGGTGCTCCTTATAGCAAAGTTATAGCATGTGTTTATTACATTTACTAGATTCCTTCTGTGTCTTCTCAAAGTTTGATATCTTGTTCATAACTAAACACAGCAAGACGTGTCCCAAAGGTAAGATGTAGCATAACATCTTGGTGGAGCGTTTTCTTTAGTATTTCTGATTCTATATTTTAATTTATAGCTTTTGTGTATGATCTGGGGTTTCATGTGTTTGTTTAAGAATTGAGATTGACTATTCAAAGCAGCAATAAACATTGTCGTTCACTAGGCAGAGACTTAAAAAGAAGTGAGTTTGGGTTACTATGAATGGCTACAGAAAGGCAAAATTTTGGGCTGTAGTTTCCACGACTGAAAAATCTTTCTCCTCTCTGTCTCTTTCTCTCTCTCTCTCTCTCTCTCCTCTTTCTCTCTCTCCTCTCTCCTCTCTCTCTCTCTCTCTCTCTCTCTCTCCCTCTCTCCCTCTCTCTTTCTCTCTTTTTTTCTTTCTTTTCCTTTGTCTCAAAGAGTAAATATAACTACACTATTTGCTAATAGGGAAGCGGATGTTGCAGCTATTGATGTTAACATGGGATGTCCGAAGGATTTTTCAATCAAAGGAGGAATGGGGGCTGCCCTCTTGCGACAACCTGAAAAGATCCAAGAAATCTTATCAACCCTAGTCCAGAATGTGAAGAAACCCATCACTTGTAAGATTAGAATACTTGACGATCTTGAAGAAACTTTGAAGCTATGTAAAATGATTCAAAACTGCGGTGTTTCGGCTCTAGCTGTTCATGGCAGAAGGAAAGAGGAAAGATCTCACCAAAACAATCATGATGATTACATTAGAGCCATTTCTAAGGAGTTGAATATCCCAGTTATTGCAAAGTAAGTCTGATATGGTAGTCGTTGGTAAACTTTTCTTTCTGGTCACATCCAGTCATCACTTCTAATTTTGAAAAAGAGCTAAAACACATGGAAAACGGTAGTTAATCGTAAGAAGAGTGGACCATGGGGTTTTCCATAGCTGAAAATATACATAAGGTTAACAGCCCCCCACCTTGCCGAAGTTGAATTTTAGCCTAGGTAGCACTGTTGTGTTTATATTTTTTCCGCAGAATTTCTTAAGAGGACTAGCCGTAATGAATATTAAAAATAATTGCTTTTTTTATTAATAAAAGAGATGAAGGCGCAGCAATTTGCAAATTTATGACATTTTGTGCCATAAAACAACAAAATACATACACCTCAAAAACTCCCAAGCTAAACTTTACAGTCCCTCAAGGTTGCAATTGTAGCTTCAATGTTGCTACCAAATAATTTCACTGTAACGCATAAATGTAAGATTTGATAATTTATCAGTATTATCTTAAAACGCTGAAGCATGCATCAGACGGTAGAGTGCTTGCTTACCATGCGAGCCCTTTTCCGAAAGAATATAATGCGAATTTTGAAATCCAATCACAAGTTCAGCGCAGTTCAGTTATAATGAGGTAAACCTACAACATTTACTCGGAATCTTTTCAAGTAGGGGGGGGGGAGTAGTTTTTGAAATTAGCTAGCAAAATACTGATGAACCATTGAAAAATTAAGATTCCGAAGAAGCCTAAAAATATCCTTCCTCCATAGTCTCACTAATTGTAATTCTGTGCTCCTTAGCTAAGGTCGCTCACAGGGAAGGGAGAAGGCTCCCTCCAGAAAGCAAAATAAATGCAAAGTATTCTTTCCCAGATGGTACCTATCCCAAATACAGCCCGAAAAGCAGTGCTTGCACTTTTCGATTTCAATTTCCTTTATTTTTATATAAATTTTCCCTTGAATTCCCTATGTTTAGGTCTGATTTCTCCCCATTTTTCTCTCTAGAAAGAAGGGATATTTTGCTTTGCATTTTCACACAATCTACATGACTGCATCATTTGATGCTGCACAGCGCAGCATCAAATTGTTATTTTTTTACTTCAGATAAAGATACCTAGAACACATAAGAAAGTTTAAGTGTCATCTCCAGCACTTCATCGTACTTGGTGTTTGCCTTCGTCTTGAAGCCAGTGAGACTAGTGTGACATTCTCGAGACTATTTCGGATGTCTGTTTTGATTAATTTCAGGGGACTAAACAACCGCTCATTGGGTACATTGCTAAAAGGTGAAGAGAAGATCAGTGATATGCGCTTCCGCAATTCCGGATACTTGATTTTGCCACTGCGAGTCTCCAGACTAAATTTCTTTATCCAGTACTGCTCAACTGACAGGTCTTCAACTTCTATTCTACGTCCATTTTTTGGAGGCAACACTTTTCAGCTAGAACAGGAAATCTCACAAACCGAGCCTTAGAGAGCCTTAGACACAGGCCTTAGAGATTTTGGTTTTAAATTTCTTGCATTACTTGGTTCAACCAAAGCGTCTTGAAAGAGTATTAGATGTGCTTGATTAGGACTATATAGTATTTTCAACAAGACTGGTAAAAGAGATCAATAGATAGATAGATAGATAGATATTTATTGCAATAAAAGCCGCTTTGGGCCATGGCAAAAAAAATGGAAAATCACACAAAATAATAGCACATGATTATAACACTCATAGCAAAGTATAGTAGCCTACATAACAAAAACAACACAAAATTACAAAACAAAACAAAAACATAATAAAGCACAAAATACCATTAAACTAACATACATAGATAGATGTATGTTACATCAATCAAGGGCCATGAGTACAAAAAATAACAAACAAGAAAACAACTTACAACAATACAACACTAATTCCATTACTCGCTCCATCCCCTTTACAAAAATTTCTTTCTATTTGATATACCAACTATTGTTTAATTTGCTATCATTGTTATTGTTCCATAATTGTTTGATCCAATTACTGAAACCAACCATTCGCTTGTCCCCACATTATCAAAAAATAATTCTTTCCTTAAATCCTGTAATTCGGGACAAAGGGCCATGAAGTGAAGCAGATCCTTACCATTTTCTCCGCACAAAGGGGATGAGTAAGGACCGTCCTTTACCCTTACCCTCCCTAAATATTTCCTCCTTTCTCCAAGTGCTAGAAAATTACGCCTCCCTGATATATACTACTTAATTTCTTCACTATTTAAACTCACTTTAAACTAAATATCATATCCACAAACCTCCTTCAATTGCCGGTAAACGCCGAGGGACACCGAGAATGCGAATTCACACTGCCATTTCTGAATCTCCTGATCTTCAAGCACGCCCTTTACTAATTTTGCTACATTTTATAGTACCAGTACTATCCTCTTCCCTTCATTCCAAACACCTGACAGCCCGTAACTTTTTAAGATTGATTTCACCTGGGAAGCCCATGAACTTTTCCTTCCATCCTGCAACACCTCCAGATAAGCTGCATTTACTAACCTATTATTCTGTAAACCAATCACCTTTTCCCAGTATCCTATCATTCCAACCAATCTTTTTACCCTTAATGAAAACAATGCTAAATCACCCTTTAGCACCAGGTTACTAAGTTTCCTGCTTAGCCCTAAAAGTCTCCTGAAACGTCCTAAATAAATTCTCTTTATTTTTTCCCCTTTTTCAAAACCCCAAACATCCCCGCCGTAACTCAATACTGGGCCTACCTTTGTCTCAAAAACTCTCCTTTGTTGCTTAATATCTGCTGGTCATAGGTGCCTAAGGGGGCGCTTCAATAGTGCCGATGAAGGCTTCTGACCCTTCCAACTTGCTATTTGCACCTGATCGCTCAATTTTCCTGAACTTGCGAGCTTACATCCCAAATAAAAAATATCCTTATTTTCTTTTATTTCTTTCCCTTTAAAATAAAACTTATTCTTTTCCCTTTCTTCTTTTCCAACAACGAATATAAGTGATTCATCAATATTTACAACTGATTTTTTACTCTCCAGATAACTATCCAAAATCTCTAAAATCTTTTGCAAATCCGGAGCCGATTTCGCAAGCAATACCATGTCATCTGCAAATAATAAACAAAACAGCTCCAGCGACATTAATTTTAACATAGGGACATTTCTATTTCTAAAATACTGCTCAATATCATTAATAAAAAGAGAAAACAAACGCGGTGATAGAGTGCATCCCTGTTTGAGACCTACATTACTTAAAACTGGCCTAGAATAAGAAATACCTACCTTCACTACTACTTTAACCACCTCATACATTTTCATTATAACTTCTACTAACCTAATTGGTAATCCTAATTTCACCAACACTCCTTTCAACATACTCCTTGAAACTTCGTCAAATGCTCCCCTAATGTCCAAAAACGCCGTATATAGCCTATTTTTCCTATGCCTCGTATATTTACTAACTAAAACCTGTAAAACAAAATATTTGATCAATTGTACTATAATTTTCCCTTAACCCTGCTTGAAATTCTATTAATCTACCTTTATAATGCGACCATTTATCCATCTTATTAGACAGAACTCTACAAAATAACTTACTGATAGAACTTCCTAAACATATCCCTCTATAGTTCTTGTGTAGGTTTCTTTCTTCTTTCTTAAATAATGGGATAATGATCGATATCTGACAATATTGTAGCCATAGATATGTACTTAGAGTTGCCGAAAATATCTATGCAAGCACTGGCAGTTTCCATGCTCTTGACCATATTAAAAGCTTAGTTGGAACTCCGTCGATGCCCGATGCTAAATTCCCTCTCATGCTTTTCAAGGCGTGACATATTTCCTCCTGTCCAACCGGCTCCAGTAGTTTAGCGTCCTCTGAATCCAACTCAAAATCGGCTGTCTCTTCTAAGCTATCCATCTCCTCATCAGCTCTCTCTTCGTCCTTTTCGGTGTATAACTATATATATTTTTGTTCTAAGTATTCTGGACAGGTATCGGTGTGAGGAATTTAATCAGGCTACCTTCCATTTTCTGTTGATTTACAAGTTAACTTCCAGAACTCCGTTGAATCATTCACGCTAAACTTCTCCCGTATTTTTGGCTCTCTTGTTCTTCAAAACGTCTCTTCTTCAACTTAAGTATCCTTTTATATCCCCTTCACTTGTCCCTAAAAACCTACAAATTTTTTTCCAGATCAACTATACTGCTAGCCTTAAGCAACGTAAAAGCTTCTAAAACCTTCATCTTCTATTTCTCACATTTCTTATAAAAAAAACTCATCAAACCAATAGTCCTGCGATTTTCTCTCCTTTTTGCCACTTTGGTTCATATTGCGTAGAAAACCCACGACAAAAAAATCAATAGAACGTGCTCTATCCCCATTCTTTGTCAAATACTTACTCTTCTGAAGAAACAAATCCCTCCCTCTCACTTCAACTAGTGCCTTTTCAACTTCTCCTCACTATCATTATCAAACCTTAAATCTTCCCTCCATTCAAGCTCATCACCCATCTTTCCCTTAGCCCCAAACTTATTTTTCCGGCTCTCAGCCCATCCTCCCCCTCCTAATTCAACCCTAATAGGCACGTGATCCGACCCAGCCAGCGCCATCACCTCAAAATCTACACAACAAGAAAGAATCTCTAGACTAACAACCCCATAATCTCTAACCCTTGGAGATTTACCCGAAAAACATGTAAAATACCCCACTCCTTTATCCTTCCCTGTCCTCCCATTCAAAATAACCAAATTCTGCTTACCACAAAAATCAAATAATTTTTTACCCCAATTATTCTTTCTCCTATGACCGTCCTTACTCGTCCTCCTCATAACCGACGGCTCAATCATATAAGATCCATTAATTTTTCTAGTTCAAGATCCACGTCCTCCTTACGGCCTCCTTTGTCCTCCCTTGTACATCCGTTAAAATTCCCTAGAAAAATTAAGTAATCGGATGGAAACTGTTCTGAAATACAATTCATATCATTTTCTGATATCTCACAGGTATCTTCATCCCTAAAATTGCTAGTTTCCGGTGGTAAATACACTGAACAAAAGATAACCGAGTTACCACCTAAAGATAGTCGCACCCACACTAGATTGCATGAAGCACTTTTCAACCAAGATACGTTTTGCCATATATTCGTTATCAATAATGCAAGTCCTTCTTAAGTTTTTCCATTCTGTGATTGCTTTCTTTGTGATCCAAAATAAGAAAAACCTTCTATTCTCTCCTGTTTTTCCAGCCACGTTTCTACTAATGAAACTGAAAAATCACGACAATAAAGAAGATATTCTAGTTCGAAATACGAAAAACCCTGAACATTCCAATGCGCTAAATGACACTCGTAATTTGCACCATGGCCCTGCTTATCCTATCCACTATCTGAGCGAATGGATTGGGACGGGTTAAATAGCCGCCTAGGCTCCATGTTATTAGGGTCGTCAGGTCTAACCGGCTTGCTCTTCTGTCTTAGGTGGTCATTTGGGCTAATACTTTGTTGGCTGTTACTTTGGGAGCCCCCACAGGCCTATCAAAAGCTGATGCGGAGCCTTTTTTAATAACCGGAGTTTCACTGTTCACCCCATTTATTTCCTTATCACTACTATGCTCCTCCACTACACTAAAGAAAGATTGAATTGAGGATGAAAATCCTGAACGTGATCTTGAATTGCAAGGCTCTTCCAGGTTAAACCATTTATTCTCAGAAACCAAACTCTTTACTAAACTTTTTTGTGGCACTGATAAAGACCCAGGCTTACGGTGAAACTTTTGCCCAACATTTTCCTTAAAATGGGTCATGGTACTTGCTGATGACTCTATATTAGGGGCATTCGTAACATCGACTACAGACTGCTTATTAAAGCTAGACATAGAATATTGTTGACCAATATATGACTTCATCCCTCTAAGTCTTACTTCTCGATTTTCTTCTCTAGCCCGTTCAAGAAAAGGCTTTAGGCGGTTACGGATAGACAGTTCTCGCTCTGTGTAATCGGGACTAACACGAAGACTCACCGTTTTCAGGTGCGCACTTGAACGCAATATACTATCATGAATGCAACAATTTCTAAAGTTAACCAACATCGGTCGTTATTTAGCGTTTAGCCGAAAAATGTCTCTATTGTCCAACATTTTCAGCCATAAATTTGGCACATGTAAGTTGAGTGCTTTTATTACATCTTCTCGTAACGAAGCACCTTTGTTTGTAGGATTGAAATTATACAGGACTAAATTACACTTTTTAAATTCATTTTCTAGCCTTTGCAGTTTTACATTAGCAGCCGACATTTCAGCGTTCAAACTTAGGTAATCATACTTCAATTGTGACGTATCCTCCAGGAACTTCTCTATTGTAGAATCGCTACGAAATAGCAGCTAGTTCGTTTCTAGGTTTCTGAACCCGCGACAAAACTATTTCTATTCCGTTCAATTTTCGATTAATTTCTTGTAGAGTTTCAGATAAATTAACAGAAGTCATAATTTATCCGGAAATATGGCTATAATAATTAGAAAGGTTGCTTATTGTTCTGTAAGAGCCGCGCCTCACAAATTAATCTGAGGAACTATTCCAGTGACTATAATTATTCTCACAAAATTTCCACTTAACATAGCAAGTCTTATATAGTAAGATTTTCACTTAGGCTAACATGACAATTCTTGACAATGGGAACTGGTTTTTCAAATTATTTCACTGCCTGTGTATTTAGATGTTAGCGGAATGAATGCTGATGAAAACTGGGTCAAGTTCAAAGAAACTAGATTTCAATTTATAATCCTCATAGCTAACTAGGTGTTATCTCTTTGAACTGTGAATCAATACTGATTCAAGTGAATATTATCACTTGGCCCTTGAGCATCTACGAGTCCTTGCATTGAATTGGTTGCAGTTATTCCCATATATGTCTGGTTTAAAGGCAGGTACTCACTTGAAAGGTAAGGATCCAGTTCGGTAAACAAAGCAATACTGTGAATATAGCCCAGTTTCAAGAAGTTAGACGCAACATCATTCACAAGTTTGCTGACACTTGCCTTTAGGGAGTGAAGAACTGGAAGCTCAGATTAAAAAACCTTTTTGAATTCGTTGGAGAGGCCAAGAGAGTAGTCCATGAATTCAAGGTATGACTTTGTCAACTTGATTTGTAATGTTGACAAGATAAGTTCATTGGTTGCAGTTGGGTTGTCAAACGTGGTTTCTATGAAATACTGAGTAATAGCAACCCGATGCTCAATAAGCCTCTTTATGCAAGCCTGAAGGAATAACCAACGGGTTTATCCTGGTGCAAGAAATGAGACTGCTTTGGATTGAAAGAACTCCTGAAATTCAGCATACTTATCTCGTATGGAAGCGCTTCTGGAAAAGTGGGCATAGATATCTCGCGCCAAGTCTTCTATTGTCTTGGGAAGTGACAAGCATGCATAGGATGAACAAAAGTGAATAAGATGGCATGAGCATTTCACATTCAATATATGGGACACCATGGCTTTCATTATCGTTGAAGCATATCTATTGGCTCCAAACCTGACGTTAGTAGTATTTGTACAAAATCCAACAATCTATCAATATTTTGCTAGGGAATCGAGTTTTTTTTTCAATGACTTGTTTGATGCAGTTAGTATGACCCTCAGCCAATCCATCACTAAATTCATTTTAGTGATGGTAAAGCTCAGGGGGTAAAGTTCATTTCCGACGCAAATGCATGTTAAATTATGATTCAGGATGCAATTCTGACTATAGAGGTAAGTTTATTTCTTAGCTACCTGAATAATCCATTAATATAAACCTTGCCCACAATTGCTGTATAGCCTAACCAATACTCCCTTATGTCGGTAGTTGACACCAATCAAAGCCATTGCATAAAAAATAAAATAAATACTAGGCTACCTAAATAATATACCAGGGTTCAGATTTTTGAAATTTCGGCAATTACAGCACCGTTTGCCAGTGTTGCTACATAAGCTTTTTTTAAAAACCGAGCATACGCAATCTTTGAGAACCTTTCAGCCTTTTTTTTGAAAAAATAAAATTTTTCCTTAAAATCCATACTTTACCCCAGATTTCCCTAAAAATCCTTACTTTACCCCAGATTTCCTTCTGTCCCTAGGTTCAAAACAAGTCTCCCTAAAAGAAGTGATTTCTCCCTAAAATAGGGTAATCTCCCTAGAATTGGAAGCCCTGCCGAAAAGGCGTGTGGTTATTATTACAGGTGTATTATTTAATAGCATTTTTATTTTACTCACAGTAGTAAACAGACTGGAACGTGAGCAAACTATGAAAAATATCAACATTATTCGTGAAGCTGAAAATTTTCTCTAGGGGATCAGTCTATTGTCGTAATTGACACAAAATGCAAAACGCGCTTTTATCCTGGTAATACATGTATGAACTGTTTAAAGGTGAATTTGACTAATGCTAATTTTAGATGCATAGGATTAAAAAAAAAAACACTTTAAGGATTTTGTTGCGTTTTTCAACTTGAAGTTTTAAAAAAAAAATTATATAAGAAAATTCCTCCGGAAACCTCGAGTGTATCTTTCAGATTAGATCTAGCTGCATAGGAAAGTGCCAGGGAGGAGAACCCTAAATTTATGTAATCGGGGAATTTCACTTTATATATGTCTTTTAGAGTTTGTTGTTGAATATCTTTAGTTGTAACACACACTTCACAAGCATAAGGAAGCATAAATTATATATATATATATATATATATATATATATATATATATATATATATATATATATGTATATAAATAAGTCCCTACAACTGGAGAAGTTCCCTAAACGTCCATAAAACAGCCCTCAAGTCTTTTTTTGCAATACTTCGGCCAAGGAGTCTTTTTAGTATGTTAGTGACCTTTAGTGTCCTGAAGACTGCGGAGCAATTTTAAGGCTACAACATCCAAGATTTGTTATAATGATGGATAGAAAGGGTTGCCGCCCTTTGCCTCTCATGTCACTTAAGCTGCCGGGGTTTTTGTTTTTTTGTTTTAGATATGTGTTACCGAAGTTTCGTCATTTTCCCCCCAGCTTGCTCTTAATGAGATAATAACTTCAAAAGTAGCCATTAATGTACATCCTAATCCTTATACCATTATTATAGCAGCAGGTGCAACCTAGTGGAGAACAACCCTCGGGCCCTAGTAGCCGAAAATTGAAAAACGTTTGAAAAATCAACGCTAAAAAACAATCAACTAAAAGAGAACCTAGGAGTCGCAACTGTTATTCACTTTTAATTCAACAGTAATTTGTAGTCTCTAAATTATTTTTTGAGGATTTCGAAAAAAAAGGTTTGAAATTCTTTAAAAATGGCTTCAGATCAAAAAGTACCACTGCAATGGCCGTGTCTGAAAGCCCTTCATTTGAGATTTATAACCCTCTGAAACCAAAAAACCAAGAGCATCGTTGTGTCTCCCTTTTTTATTCCCATGACCTCAGCGGACCATTGGATTGTCGTGACGGCCCGGATCAAAATCCCATATGGCACAAGGATGCCATATCTGGCACGGATGGAGCTGTAAGGCTGGGTAGATCCTCTTTAAAGACTTGTTTTAAGGGGATTCTATGGTATGAATATGGATTTGATCTGTCACTTAGAATTGTGCAAGATGCAGCGGATAGGTTGCCTTATGTTCATCAAATTAATGTTACAACATTTAGTATCAGATTGCAATACCTATGTGATGCTTCATGGCATATTGCTCTGGGCCTAGACTTGTCTTATCTCTAACTCCATTTTGGAACTGCTTACAGTGAATAGTGATCGACTAAACTTCAACTAAAAGCTATTTCGGTTGCTCCGTCGTAAAAATGGGTGTTAACTGGGAGTATAGGACTACGTGACGTTGGGACGTATAGAATTCACCTTGTACACAATGCTTTTAGAAACGGTCTTGGTCAATTTTGTGAAACTTAATCAGAATTTATCTTAAAAGTTTACCACTTCTTCCGTGGATGGCTTTCCCGGATTAAGGACTATAGAAAAATCCAAGAGAAAACGGGTGTTCCTAAGTTGAGTTTTATCAAACACCTACCAACCCTTTGGTGGTTGATCGCTCCTGCTGCCACCAGAATGATATAGCAATTACCAGCCCTAGTTGAGTATTTTACTGTCTTTATTCCTAAGAAGAACACAGGCCTGATGAAATCCTGCGCCTACAAAGATATTGCAAAACTGCTCAAGCAGTCAACTTTGAATGCAGAGTGCCAGTTCCTGATAGACAGCTCTGAACTTTTTGCTCATTTCACTCGGAAGGTCTAGTGTGAAGAACCACTGATCCATGAAGTTTATACGGAGTTGCAATATCTTGTTTTAACGCTTTCTGGGCGCATTCTGAGACCTGTAGCAGGTCGAGAACTGAGGGTTGACTTGGATGTGGAACCTTTTGAAGAAGAAGTACTTGCCTCTAGTTATCACTGTAATAAGTGTTGAAGTGTAAGCCTATCTTGTAGTGGCCGATGAATTGTCAAAACTGTATTTCTTACAAGATGTCCAGAAGCACTTCAGTTCAGCTGCCAAGTATGTTTTGAATCGAACTCTAAAGGGCGAATCTTTGTTATTTTTTAAAAGTTTATGTTTCCTACACCCTGCTACTGTTTTTTGCTTGAAAGCTTACTATCCCATTGACAACGGATCTCCTCTTAGACGAGTTTAAACTAGTGCAAATCAGTGAATTTCCTTCAGAGCCGAATAGGATTAATGAAAAATGGAACAGAGTAATTGAGGATCGAAAATACCCAAATTTGCTGGAGGTGATAAAAAAAAACACGCTGATCATTTCGCACGGCTCAGCCAGCGTTGAGAGGCGCTTTTCATTGTCCGGAAGGATCCTCAATGAATGAGGGCATCAATGAGTGAGCAATGGACGGCCTGTTTGCAATGGACAGTCTGCTCAGGTTTTCTAGGAGAGCCCAAAACGCCCGAAGCCATAATAAAGCTGGCGCAATCTGCACGAAAGTGCTACGAAATTTATCCCAAGAACCAGAGAGAGCTGGAAAAAAAGAGTGAAGAAGAATGAAGGCAGAAAAAGAAGCTTTTTCTGCTTTCTTCAAGCAAGCAAACTATAGAGGCTCTCGACAAGTCATTACAGGAAAAAAAGAAGGTGCTGGCTATAAGGAGCAAGCTACTGACAAGATGTTGGAAGAAGCCAGAAGTCGTCTGAAAATAGGCATTGAGAAGAAGGACGCGATTGAAATTCAGCTTACCCAAACCATGTTGGATGGGTCACTTTTGTTACGTACCAAACAGAAAAAGAAGTTGGCAGCTGTTGGAAGTGCACAGGTACTTATGCAGAAAAAAAGTAGCTGCCGATAACTGCACTTCTGATGAAGCCAATGTTTTATGTAAAACAAAAGTAGTATGTATTGTAAAACATGTTTTCGCTTTTATTCTACCTGTTTTCTCGTGTGTGTTTTTTTTTCCTAAAAAAACCGTAATTTTTGGGCGTGTTTAATTATCAGATATACGACCTCACCTACTTTAGGTTACAAAAGAATTCTTCCCTTTAGGTTGGAAACTATATGGCAATGCTGTGAGTGTATCATACTGCTATAACGTACGAAATTGTATCTTGTTGCTACCCATTTTCCGATATTCCCTCTTGAATGAACTATTAGTTCACTATGACAAATATGCAAAAAAACATTTTCCAACCCACCCTCCATTCAATAAAGATTGTATGGGGTGTAGGCTATTATCCTGAACTTTCAGTTTCAGCACTACCTGAAAGTAGCCTCGTCTCAAAAGACTGTATAAATAGCTGAAATACTTGAATAAATAGCACAATTTTAGTCGCGTGAGCAGTTGCTGTATCTGGGGAAGGGGCAACCCCGTCCGAGACGTTTTGCCTCTCCTACAATTTGAATAGTACATTTTCTGGTATTTTCACTGAAAAATACCTTTTTAGGTATTTTCCTTGAAAAAGTTTAGAAAATTCCCCCTCCCCCAATTTCCATGGATTGACGCTATTGAGTGAAAATTCAATAAATCATCATTAACTAACGAACTCTGAACAGGATCAAACAGTTTGTGGTAACAAACTTTAAGTAAGGAGTGACTCGGCCCAACAGTAACCAAAATTCTATAAAATGGAATTACGATAACAATAGACTCGTCAAAAGACTTGTTTTTTTTATGCTGATTCCAAGTTATTAAGATTCATTAAGTTTAATGTTATCCACATAAATCTACGAGCGTAGGAAAATTTGCCACATTTTTGAAAAAGGGTGAAACACGCCCCAAGAAGTCGAGGAATTAATTCAGTAAGAACGACTCCTGAAACACCAGGACCGTTTAATTAGAATCAGAAGCTTTTTCAAAAGTGCTATAAAACTGAGGCCAAGAAAGATGCAGACGCTCCTTCTTTACACTACTCTCTCAGAGCTTAATTACTCAAATTAATTATGTAATTACAGTTAATTACTTGAACTACTTAATAAATTAATCAATCAAAAAATCATTAAAGTTAATAGTACATTTACAAAAAAAAAATTTAAATTAAGGATATACTTCATAGCAAAGATAATGGTGTTCTTCAGAAGTCGATATTACTTAGTTTAGCTTTTATATATTATTTAATTGGTATTTGATGAAAACAAGTCAGAATAGCCATTAAAATTAGAATCGTCGAATCATTCAAACTAAATCAAATAAATCAATCAACATTGTCTATCAATCAATCATAAAGAAAACATTCCCTTCAAAATCAGTCCGCGGGGTTTCATATCCGAAGAGCACCAAACAGAGAGTTGAAATATTAAAGAGGGGGTAAAGAATACTAATTTCGCTGGGCCTCTCCCAAAAATTGAGAGAAAGATGAAAGAAAAAGAAAGTAAAGGAATAGAAGCGTATATCAGGAACGGAATAATCTGCAATTGAAAAAAGAAGTTTTTGAAATTATTTCTTCAAAATTTCTTGTCCACTCGATCCTCTGTGTTGCTCAGCTTAGCCTTACAGCTGACCTCGCATAGTTTGTTTTATTCCAAAATTTCTGAGAGAAAATGTTAAAATGGAAAACGGCTTTAGCCAACATTGTATGCACGATTGCCAAATTTTCTTGGATTATTCTAGCTAAAACCGCGTAAATCTTTTTACCAATAATTGGCCCAAAGAGTGTGGGTTGTACGGCTATTCAGGTCTCGCTCCAACCTCTTAGCGAAAGGTTTGATGTAGCATCGATGACTGGTTTGTATAAGTACATGAATTCACTTACTTTTGACGAACTTCCTCCCTCGTTCTACCGCCGTAATCCTCCCTCATTCTACACGCACGGTTGTCAGATTTTTCTTGGATTATTCTAGCTAAAAGTGCGTAAATCTTTCCCCCAAATAATTGGTCCAAAGAGTGTGGGTTGCACGGCTATCCAGGTCTCGCTCCACCCTCTTAGCGAAAGGTTTGATGTAGAATCGATGACTGGTTTGTACAAGCACATGAACTCACCTACTATTGACGAATTTCCTCCCTCCTTCTACCGCCGTAATCCTCCCTCATTCTACACGCACGGTTGTCAGATGCGTAAATCATTTCCCAATAATTGGCCCAAAGAGTGTGGGCTGTACGGCTATCCAGGTCTCGCTCCAACCTCTTAGCGAAAAGTTTGATGTAGCATCGATGACTGGTTTGTACAAGTACATGAATTCACTTACTTTTGACGAACTTCCTCCCTCGTTCTACCGCCGTAATCCTCCCTCATTCTACACGCACGGTTGTCAGATTTTTCTTGGATTAACTTTAGCTAAAACTGCGTAAATCATTTCCCAATAATTGGCCCAAAGAGTGTGGGCTGTACGGCTATCCAGGTCTCGCTCCAACCTCTTAGCGAAAAGTTTGATGTAGCATCGATGACTGGTTTGTACAAGTACATGAATTCACTTACTTTTGACGAACTTCCTCCCTCGTTCTACCGCCGTAATCCTCCCTCATTCTACACGCACGGTTGTCAGATTTTTCTTGGATTATTCTAGCTAAAACTGCGTAAATCATTTCCCCAAATAATTGGTCCAAAGAGTGTGGGTTGCACGGCTATCCAGGTCTCGCTCCAACCTCTTAGCGAAAGGTTTGATGTAGTATCGATGACTGGTTTGTACAGGTGCATGAACTCACCTACTTTTGACGAATTTCCTCCCTCCTTCTACCGCCGTAATCCTCTCTCATTCTACACGCACGGTTGTCAGATTTTCTTGGATTATTCTAGCTAAAACTGTGTAAATCTTTTCCCCAAATAATTGGTCCAAAGAGTGTGGGTTGCACGGCTATCCAAGTCTCGCTCTAACCTCTTAGCGAAAGGTTTGATGTAGTATCGATGACTGGTTTGTACAAGTGCATGAACTCACCTACTTTTGAGGAACTTTCTCCCTCGTTCTACCGCCAAACAGACAAAAAGGGACAGCGATGTATTCGAAACGGGGAACAGCTTCGTTTGGCACTGCATCTCTGTTTGGAATGATATTCCTGGGGATATTTTCCCGAGAAGCGTCATTCTTCATTCCCTCAAAAGAAGGTGCAATAGAGTCCACGAAGTAGAACGAGATTAGGGATTAGTGGTATATCACTAAGAAGTTTCTGGCCCCGTGCATCTCATTATAAAATAAATGTTGGAAATTTCTTAGATTTTGTAGCCGGTGTCAATTCTTATTTGCTCATTTGTCTAAAACTGTCCCAACCTGGCAGCACTGATTGCACAAGAGATCCAATGAGCTCTTGCAGCGTTAGAGCGGCAGAATAGACATGGGTTTTGACTTCATTTTTGACTGAAATGGGTGTTCATGGCAGAACGCTTCAAGACAGATTTTGGTTAGACTCGTGGATGAGTCAGACATTATTTATGAGCTCAACAAGCAGGCAAATATATGGGACATAAATACTTTATGTCCAGAGCTACAATATGGACTATTAAAGGAATGTAGATTTATTAGATTAAAGGTTTACTGAAGGCATTTTGGGTCTCTATATATTGGGAAACTATAAGTAGTGAAAGTCCTATTCCGATGCATAGCCTGGTGTGTCATCATTTGTGGGGAGGGAAGAGAGGGGCACTATGCCCCCTAGATTCTTCATTAGATTTTGAAAATATCTTTGTGTGGGATATCCTCGCCTTCGATATCAAAAAACAAATTTTGCCTGTCGAAAAAAGAATTTTGCTTCTTCCTTTACGAACTGAAATGACCCCACTGATCTGACTGTTTGAATTGGTTAAGTGAAAACTTAAACAACCATATATGCCTTGAAAGACCAGGAATTTTTTTGTGAATTCAATTTTCAACTAAGAAGACCTCCATATGCAGTTGTTTAGTTTTAGACAGTATAATGAGATCTATTTTTTTGCGCTATGGATTAGAAAAATGTCAACGGGGGCATATAAAATGCTTTTTCTTAAAATCTACATGGCGACTTTTTAAATTTTTAATGTGTCGATAAACGCTCCTGTAAAATTTACCGCTGCGAAAATACCTAAACTGACGGGAAATCAAACGGCCTTAGTCATCCAGATTTTTAAATCCAGTGAGTTGACCATAGTATTACTGATCGCCCGAAGCTCCCAATGTATCATACTAGTAGATTGTAGACCACCTTTGATAGGTAAATATTCAGTGATACATAATGACGGTACGTTCAAAGATTTTCTTTTCAAACAATCTGTAAAACCTCGGCAATTTTTGGTTTAAAATCGATTGATGAAAAGGAAATATGTTTGAAAAGAATCGGGAAGAGGGATCCGGTAGAATTAAATTCGTAGAACACATCTACCGGAACCAGAGGCGATTCTGGAAAGAAAAGAGGGATTACAGCGATCAGTTATTTTCAAAGTTGACTAAAAATGGTATTAAACTGTCACAAATGACCCCAAAGTAACATTTCTCGAGGATTCAGTATTCTGTAGATTTTTGGTTGTTTCGGCATTTTTTGTTTGTTCGGAGATCGATTGGGAATTCAGTTGTTTCCCAAAGATCGTTAAAAATGGAAACACTGGGTAAGTTACATCAAATAATTCAACTTGAAGTGATATCGTTTTGTTCTTGGTATTATTGTTATTTGGTTGGTACGTAGGTATTATCCCGTTGATATTAGGCTATTCGGTTGGTATTATTTCGTTGTGATTGGTATATTGGCGTTTGGTGTCGCTTGAAGCAGAACAAAGAACATGCCTTGAGGAACGGAAGAGAGCATTTTACACTGAGGAGGGAGTGACATGTACAACGTGCAAATCCTCGCTTCGTGCCTATACTTCGTATGACATTTTTGTATTTCCCAGGTAATTCCACAGAAAGTGTTTTCTACGCTGTTGCAAAGCAAGTATATGCAAAGTGGAATCATTGGGGGATTTTATTTGAGTCATACTTTTATCCTCCTGGTTCAAATTGCCCTAGTGACGGCCCCCTCCCTTTGGAGACATTATATGTGGATCAGTGGCGGTTCTGGCCTCTCTGGTGCCCGGGGCTGAATCTTAACTAGGCCCCTGTATCCCACAGAATTTTCAGGCGAAATTTAACAAAATTTTGATTTATTGACAATTTTTTTCAGTTTATTGATTAATTAACAATTTGCTTTTTAATATTTTTTAAATCATTTAAATTATTTAATTATTATTAATCATTTTAATTTTATGTTATTAAATTTAATTTTATTTTATGTTATGTATTAATCATTTTCATTTTTATGTTCCTGGCCCCCCCAGGCCATTCAGCGTGTTCCCAGGTGGCAATAGGGGGACGCTCGACAGATACGTAGGGTACCTCATAGGAGGCACGGACCAAGGGGGGGGGCCTTGTCCCTGGGGGTCCATAATAGAAAGTGGGGCACCCTTGCCCGGGGTCATAAATACAGGCGGAGGAGGAAGAAGGACCTTTAAATGTACACTCAAAGGGGCCCACTGGTTTGTCCTCAAGTCCCATGAGTTGCAAACCTTCTCCCAGTAATGGGTTAAATTGCACGGTGATGCAGAACACCATCGCGGGAGGATTCTCTATAGGAGGACAACTGTGGCAGGGCGTAAGATCAAGATCTATGGACAACGGCCTCTGCACAAGGCTGCCTCGACCTTTTCGGGGTACCTGCAAGACTGGGGGCCTTGCGGTCAACTCTATTCCCACTTGAGGAGTGGCGCCCCTCGAGGAAATTACAACCTAGTAAACGACACAGCATTCGCACGGGATTTTGACTAATGGACAATTTTTCTGGGCTTGATATGTTTTGATGGGCGTCTTTGGTCTGAAAAACCTCTTCCTAGCTAATTTATCTATTATGGGTTGCCTCCCCGTAGTAGCATAATATTTGTAGGCATGAATATATAAACAGTATATACCAAGGTACTACTTCTGGGACTTTACGGTCCTTCCGGTTTTTCTGTTAGGTAAACAGGTCATTACACTCGGTCATTACACTCTTTGCCAATAGGAACGGGTACAACTTGATTGGTGATTGGGATTTGAATAAAAGGAATAGTTTTCTTTACAATTAATATTAGTAAGAGACTTTAATTCAAAGAGAATAGTTTTTTTATTTGAAAGTATATTAGTGGAGAAAAAAAATTAGTGGTGCATATACATTATTGGAGATTAATGATGGAACTGACAGCAGCAGCAGCAACGATATACGAGTACAGAATTGAGCTGGGGAAATAACTGCTGGCTGTAGACTATGTCTTGATTGGGACGCTATGTATGCGAGATATGTGATATCATTGAGCAAATTTAAGCAGGAGGAACAGCTGTGTTTTGCTGGAAAAGTAAATATTCTCCATATAAATAAACTTCGGTCAGCATTAGATGTCCTATCGAAATATATTGATTAGAAAAAAATACATCAGGGAATATTATTATTATTGTAATTATGTTCAATAAAACTTTTTCTAAATAAATGGTATTTTTCTTTCTATAGTAGACTATCGTATATTTTTTAAAGTAGAAAAAAGAAATTCTGTTTAGTCTGAAGTTGGTTTTGAGAGAGTTAGGACTCTAAGAAATGGATAGATTCGAGAAAGATCGAATCATGAGGAATCTAGTTCTTATGGAAAAGCGTTTGATTCTAGACGAGGATTTTCTAGAGTTGTCTATTCAAAGGAAGATATTTTCTCGGGGAATGCTTGTCGATATAATGAAAACTGATTCTCCATCATTAGACTATTTTATGAAGCTTCTACATCGTGGTCCAAATGCATTTACACAATTTAATTATATATTGATCACGACACGACAAAATGATATTGTGGATATACTTTTAAACATTAGTTTAGAAATTTAGGACTTTTTTTTCATAAGAAAAAGGGTGCTTAAGGATGATTTACTCCTCTCTCTCTCAGACAATTTTTTTTTGCTGCTAGATCAGTTTCATTGTGGTAGTGAGAGCGTAAAAACATAACAAGATGTTTCATACATATCAATTATGTATTTACACACAGGGCCGCTGGTCATCATGTGAGAATTGCACAATGATTGAGGAGTATGATGAAAAGTGTAGATTCTGCAACCCGTGTAAATTACATAGAGGATATGCTATACAAATTAAAGGTTGTAATTCCTGTCTTGAAGAGGTGTGTGACTCTCATCCTAGAGGCCACCTATGCTCCAATTGTCATTATGATAAATGTAAGCAGTGGGAGAGTACATATCCTGGTATGATTGGAAAGAATCCTTATATATATATATATATAATATATATATATATATATATATATATATCGGCTTTCGGCAAAATGTGTGAGAGTGTTCGC